>NC_083624.1:2823330-2833330 GCF_963584025.1 Labrus mixtus
ATCATTACCAAACGTTTCCCCCCCTTTCTCTCCGGACAAGCTGTAAACTGCTACACATTTGTAGATGCTTTTTTTTTGCGACATATTAATGATTTAAAACATTTTAATTCAGAACTAAAGGTCGTCCGTTAAATTTCTGTTTTATTTTGGCCTATATGCTATAAATAGAATTAAGCTTTCAACAGGCAGTACTTTCAATAAGCTATTCTTGTTTCTACAGTCTGAATGCGCAACAGATTGAAGAAGCTGCGTAGCCTACCGTATACTGAGTTTTATTCTTAACAGTAACACAAGACAATTTAACAGATTTATTTCTGAATCAGGATAATCATTTAATAAATTGAACTTCCTGTATTTTTAAGATTTCATTTTATATCCTATTTTATTTCATGTTCTACTTCAGATAAGAATCGCGGCAGGTGCATTGGATGTTTTTTTTTTTCTATTTTAGTTCTTCCGATATAATTTCAAAGTAAATACAATCACCTACCTTGATTTATTATTACCCCTCGGTATATCGGCTGATTCTGAGTCTGAGCTTAAGATTTACTTCAAATAGCCTGTATATGTTGTTAAATGAATGAATCACAGCAAAGTTCAGGATGTGAAGTAGTGCAAAATGTTGAAGGCATTTTGAGTCACAAAAAAAGACTAATTGAAAAAGAAAAAAATTAGATTTTTGAAAAAAGCTCCTTTATGATATAATATGAAATAGTCTATAGCCCACAACAGCAGTTAGAAATGACTGTTTTCTTACAGCAGGTATTGATAGTTAACTTTTCTGTAAATAAGATTTCTCTACGCATTACACAAATGTGATGGTGAGCTTCTGCTGTTTTACTGTTTTCTAATGATCTCATCTCTTCTTCTCACAGAGAATCAGCATCATGACCAGGTCTGTGCGGGAGGAACAGGTGTCGGCGGAGTCAGAGGAGCAGCAGGAGCTTCTCAGCGCGGAAGAAGAAGAAGAAGAAGACATAGAGAGAGAAGGAGGAGGAGAAGGGGAGGACGAGGAGGACCACCTCCACCACCTGGAAGACGACGAGGAGGAGGACGAGGAAGAAGATGAAGAGGAGGACGGAGAAAACAAACCCAAAAGACGAGGGCCAAAGAAGAAGAAGATGACGAAGGCTCGCATACAGAGGTGAAGAGTTTTTTCTTATTTGCTTGGTTTGATTTAAAAAAAAAAAAGGGGTTTCAAGATAAAATCCAAATATATGTAAAGATTGTCCTGAAGGTGGCGCTGGAGATAAGGGTCAGGGTTCATCCTCTGAGGAGCAGGAGTGTGGTCTATGGAAATCTGACCCATCAAAAATGTCTTCCACAGCAAAGTATTTAAAGGACTAACATCCCCATAAATCAACAAAACATCCAAACTTCAATTAAAATAAATATGCTAAAATAATGATAATTATAATCTTTGATAAATATATTCAAGAAGGAGAGAAAATCTTTGTTTATTTGTTTATTTGTAAGATCTGGGAGTATGTTGAAGTGGGCCTCTACCCATTTACAGTTGGACAAGTAGGCTTCTGTCATCTGTTAATAACACAGTGTAGAAAAGTCTTGCTGAGTCAGATTTACTTTCCTAAGAAAAATACTTTATATTATGACTACTTTCACATTATTTCTTAAGATAAATTAAAATAAAACTTAAACACATGAACAAAGGACTCAAACGATGGATTATTGTCCCAGTCCTCAACTCTTTCTTCTACTTTTCTATATACAGATGACATCCACAATTGGTGACATATATAGTAATTCATTAAGCTTCATATTCATACAATGTAAAAATAAATATGATTCATGTATATATATATATATATGTATATAGTATCTAAACTTCTTCCTCGGCTTGGCAGAAAGCTGCACCTGTACTCTCGTGTAAAGATTACCTTTCCGTCCGTAACTGCTCGTCCAAAACATTCAAATCTCTCTAAGTGCTCTCTGACAAAATACAGATGGCAGAAGAGAAATGAATAAACAACATTTTTTAACTTCAGTTTCATTCTTTGTCTTTGAGGTTAGCAAAGCAGCAGTACTTTCATATTGCTTGTCCCACAATTTTTCTGACAGGCTGCTTCTTGGATGCTGATGACGAGGATGTCACAGAAGCACTAGTTGTTAAAATGTCTAATTATAAATCCACTTTGTGCTTCTGCAGGTTTAAAGTTCGTCGGATGAAAGCTAACGCCAGAGAAAGGAACCGCATGCACGGTCTGAACGACGCTCTGGAGAGTCTGCGGAAAGTCGTCCCTTGTTATTCCAAAACGCAGAAACTGTCGAAGATCGAGACGCTCCGTCTCGCCAAGAACTACATCTGGGCCCTGAGCGAGGTCCTTCGCTCCGGGAAGGCACCCGACCTCATGAGTTTCGTCCAGGCTCTCTGCAAAGGTCAGTGTCACCTTATAGGAGCAAACTGAGCCGGGTTAACTAAATCTGAGTTAATCTGCATAATGTCTGAATGAAATCAAGATAAAGAGGAACACTGTGAGCATGGGGATTCAACCACTGAGAAGCTTCTTTAACTAAATGTCAGCGAAACCTAGAAGTTCCCCTTAGTGTCAAAATTGGAAAGATATCTGGAGCAGTTTCAACCTAAATAGGAACCAATACGTTTTAGTGCAAAGAAAATGTAATAGTTTTGGATGGAAAATTCCCATTATGTAAAAAAAAGACAAAGACAAGTCAAGAGCTGTGCCAGCACAGAGCGGGAACCTCCAGTGTTGAAAAATGAAGCCAATGCTGAAGTGCCAAAAGTGTCAAGGGTCCACTTGAGTCTTGCTGCAGAAGCGCTGGAAGTCACATACACACCCATTCAAACAATGCCTGTTTTTACAGCAGAAATAAACACAGACAAACAGCCTGGTTCAAAACGATGTTTGTCAAGAGGCTCAAGACTCCCCTCATCTCCTGCTTTTAGCATTTTTTAGGCTGATAGGAAGCTAGGTGGAGACAGCATTTCTAGCATGGTGACCGTTACATTACATGATATTTGTCATACATTCAGGAGGTACAGATACCGATGTCCAGAGAGAGGTATTAACAGGAATCTTATGTAACATATTGATCAGTATTGACGTGTTGTTGTCTTTGTGTTCTCAGGTTTGTCTCAGCCGACCACCAACCTGGTTGCAGGCTGCCTGCAGCTGAATCCACGGACGTTCCTACCCGAGCAGACGCCCGACATGCCGACTCACCTCCCCCCTGCTGGCACTGTCACCTACCCTGGACACTTCTCCTACCAGAGCCCCGGGCTGACGGCCGGCCTGCCCAGCCCGCCCTACGGCACCATGGATCCCTCCCACATCTTCCACCAGGTCAAAGGGCAGCCCTACGGCCCGCTCGAGCCCTTCTTTGATGGCGTCCTGGTGTCGGACGGCCCGGCGTTTGACCCGCCCCTGAGCCCGCCGCTCAGCATCAACGGGAACTTCACGTCCTTCAAGCACGAAGCCGTCTCAGCCGCCGAGTACGACAAGAGTTTCTCGTTCAGCGTTCACTATGGAGGAGGAGGAGCGGCAGGCGGACACCCGGCCATCTACGGAGGAGGGTCCAACCCGCGGTGCGCCGAGATGCCGGTGGACGGGATGATGAGCTTTGATGGACACTCACACCATGAGCGGCTGATGAACGCCCAGCTGAACGCCATCTTCCACGACTCCTGAGGGAGAGGAGGATGAAGGACTGAGAGGCTGATGAAGGCAGAGAGACATACAAAGAAACCGTTAGATAGAGAGACAGACAGTTCTGTGTCTATCACTTCAAACCTGTCTTTCTCTGTCTTCTTTTCTGTCTTCATCATGTCACTCCTCGTTAGTATGGTCATAAAAACGATGACATCGTGATGATGTCACATTGATGACATCACCTTCTTTATAGCGCTTCATCCTGCAGGAGACGCTCTCTGAATGTCTCTTTATTATCCATATTATCATTTAAAAAGAATCAATAAGCAATAATCCGGAAGAAAACTATGCAATTTTGTTAAAGTCTGAGCCAAGCTCGGCTGATAATTCCAAATGTTATAAGAATAAAGATTTCTCTATTTTTGGTCAGTGTGCGAGGCAGCGTGGAGCCGGCGTTGGGGCCGAAGTGTTCATGTTGTTCATGTGGTTTTTACTTTTTGCATTTTATAAAGTTCCTGTAGTGTTTCTGTTAACATTTCATGTGACTCTTGTTTATATTTTATAACATAGATGTTTATGAAGGCCTTTCATTAAAGGGAATTCAATGTGATTAAAATCTGAGACTCCGTTCTTCAGCAACAACACAAAAAAACATCAACGAACAAATCGAGATGACTGTGATTCAGATCGATTTCATCATCTTCAGTCTTGTTTAGTGAGGTTCACTTCATTTAAAACAAGCTCTTCTCAAAAGTATAGTAACACACACACACACAAAATAAAACAAATCACATTTTTGCATTAATTTAAACAAATATGGCTCATGTTATATATTATGTTGAGGTGTTCACTCAAAATTTCCCGAATTCTTTTTACATGTTCAAACCTAGGTAAACCTAAATTGTAAGTTATAATGTTTTTTATTTGGTTCACTGTCTTCCAAGAAACAGAGGTGCATCCAAGATGATGAATCGCATTTCAGAACTGTTTATATAAGCTTATGTTATAAACGACATAATCTGGATAATTGTGAATCATGAGTTGCATAAATTAGGCATTTATAAAAAGTACATGAGCACTTTTTTTGGATTTATGTTTGGGCATTTTTTGCCTTTATTTGGGTAGGACAGTGGATAGAGTAGTAAATCGGGGAGAGAGAGAGAGGGAGAGCAGGGAAGACATGCAGGAAAGGAGCAACAGGTTGAATTTGAAACCAGGACTATAGCCTCTACACATGACGCGCATCCCAACCCATCTGGGCCCCAAAGATATATGAACACTTTTTTTAAACATCTAATACACTTCAGATTAAACTGCAATTGAGTATCTTCACATTACAACCTCAGGGCTGCAGTAAAAAAATGACTAATACGCTCTTGTCAAGTAATTTCATAGTAGATATTGATAATATCTGAACCAGCTCCGAAAATGTCCGCCTTCTGCTAAAACATGATGAGTTTGAGATCCCAGAGAATGAAGTTTTTTTTTGTTTTTAAAGATTTATTTTTGGGCTTTTTGTGCCTTTAATGGAGAGATAGAACAGTGGATAGAGTTGGAAATCAGAGAGAGTGGGAAATGACACGAGGGAAATGATCCACAGGCCAGATTCGAACCTGGGCCACCCGCCTGGAAGACCACAGCCTCCATACATGGGGCGCACGCACTAAGAAGCGCCCCGAGAACGATGTTTTTGATGCGATAGGACAACAACATAATTTAAAGTGGATTTTAGGCACCGAGAATGATAAACACTTCAGGAGAAAACACATATCTCGTTACAGAGGAAACCCTATTAACATGTTAACAACATTACCCCACCAACTGAAGGACAAATCCAAGATTACTGTGTGTGTGTGTGTGTGTGTGTGTGTGTGTGTGTGTGTGTGTGTGTGTGTGTGTGAAGGGCACAGATGTTCGTTCTGCAGGCAAGATTTTAATTTATGAAAATGATCTTGTTTATGCATGAGAGCCCCCCTCCAACTACTGTCCTGCTGTGTCTGTGTCTGTGTCTGTGTGTGTGTGTGTGTGTGTGTGTGTGTGTGTGTGTGTGTGTGTGTGTGTGTCTGTGTGTGTGGTGTGTGTGTGTGTGTGTGTGTGTGGGTGTGTAAGTGTGTAAGTCAACAGGGACAATATGGTGGCCATATCCCACCATTTAGCCTCCCTGTAAAGTGGAAAAGTCGGACTCCGGCATAAAGATACATCCTTCTTCTCCCTGCTCCTTTCCGTACATGGGATAAAGTGTGAATTGTTTTTTTGTTTTTTTTCTTTCTCTTCGTCCTTTTCTGTTGTGTGTTTTGACATGTACGGAACAAATAAAAAAATAATAAATAATAAAAAATAATCCTATTTAATCAGAGCAATATTGTATATTATGAAGAAAATAATTTATATTTATATAATATTTATGAAGAAAGAAAAACTGCTGTAAACATAATCATAAAATAGAATAGTTTTATAGACAGAGAGAAGGAGAATATGTTGAAATATACATAAACTTTTTATGTTCAAAAGATGAGTAGGCCAATAAACGTCATGTGGGTTTCTCATGTGTGCAGCAGCAGTATCACCACTATTAATTATACTATTAGCAGTATTCTTTCTAATAGAGGTTTTGTTTTTCCGTCTCTTGGCTGAGCACAGGGCTGATTAATGCAGCTTAAAGTCAGCCATCTGTTATCAACACACACTGCTGTGTTTACGTGTGTGTTTGAGTTGTAGCACTGCGTGTTTAGACCACAGTCAGCGGAACGTCCCGTTCTCTGATTGGTTATCAGATGTTGGTTAAAATGATACATGAATGTAGACACCTTTAACAATCAGCGCTCCAGGTATTAACAGTACAGTGGTAGGTTTACCTAATCCGAACATGAGCACACGTTTTGATTTGTAAACAACACTAACCACTTACATTTTGTTGTTGTTAGTCGGGGTATTTAGGAATATTGGACGGTGTCCTTATGAACTTTTGACAGTCTAGCTTCCCAGATTTAGGCTTATAATCCTGAGTTGAGCGAATCAACGCTTGGTTATATTTACCCCATTTGAAGAGATCGAGAAACAGACTAGACATGTTCTCGTTGAAAGCTAGAAAAAATGGCCTCCAATGACATTTCAATGAAAGATTTGTTACTGAGTTCAAATGCTCTTTTCCTTTTTTAAAGATTTATTTTTGGGCTTTTCGTGCCTTTAATGGAGAGATAGGACAGTGGATAGAGATGGCAATCAGGGAGAGGGAGAGGGGAATGGCATGCGGGAAAGGAGCCACAGGCTGGATTCGAGCCTGTGCCGCCCGCTTGGAAGACTACAGCCTCCATATGTGGGGCGCGCGCACTAACCACTGCGCCACCAGCGCCCCCAAATGCTCTTTTTCAATGCCATTAAAATGCCATGATAAGAGGGATATCTAATCAAATGACATAGCTATTGATATATGCTTTGTTTGAAAAAAAAAAAAAAAAGCATTATATGTTTGAAGTGACTCCTGCTGACAGATAGGAAAGAAAAAGTATAGGCCAGTATTTTGGCCAACAGTATTTTGTTGTGACAGAAAGACAATAGTGAAAGAAGTAGCAGAGATCTTCAGTTTTTCTTCAGTGGAGTAAAGCATTAAGAAGCAAACACAATTGAGATCAAGTTAAATCACTTTTTTTTAGCCAATTCAAAAGTTCACACACCGTAAAACGGAAGGCGTACCCTAAGTAGGCCAGGGCCGTGTTGCTTAAATAGGCTAAAAAATAGGCCTAGTCCTATTTGAATTTGTAAATATATATGTCATAACTATTATCACCGGGGAAAAGTGAACTAAAATAGCCTAAATCGATAATAAAAGCCTCAGTAAATGTCCTCAAATAGGCTTTGGTACTCAGTATGTGCGCGCTCCCGCTTGGAAGAAAGGTGTTCACGGGAGCGCGCACAACTGTTGGTCAGACACTGGTGAATCTGCCGCGTGCCCGAGCCGTGGCTTCGACAAAGCTGCTACTTGTCACCATAGCGACGACACACCGGAAATACACCGTAACCTGCGGACGGTGTGGCGATTAGCCTACAGCATGTTTATCTGTCGAAAAAACTCATAACCGCCGTTGTTTGTTTGTTTGTGTGTTTGTTTGTTTGTTTGTTGGTTGGTTGACTGAGCGGGTAAAGATGTCGGAGCCCGAAGAGGACCTGCAGGAAGAAAGCACAGAGAAGAAGAAGAATAAGAGAGAAACACGAAGCGTGAAGAAGAAGAAGAAGAGGGAGAAACGGGACCAAGAAAAGCAGCAGCAGGTGGAGGAGGAGGAAGCTGAGCAGAGGTGAGAGTGACGCCTGAACCACAGTACTGACTTTACATTGTGAAACACTATTATCACTATAATCACACTATTATCAAATCCTTTATTCAAGTAAAAGTAAAAAATCCTAAAGTTCAGAGTAGAAGTCCTGCAGTCAAAACTTTTTTAAACAAAATGTAGCTACTATTATTAAGATACCTATGGAAGATACCCAGAATGCATTTCACCAAATAACTTCAGCTAAAAAATGTTTTTTTAAACATTAAAAATGTTGTTTTTTTTGGAGGTTATTGCATTACAGATGTTATAACTCATGATGGGAGCGATGATTCTGAAGAAAAGGGGAAATACATCACTGCAGAAGAAAAGGGGGCAACAATATCTGACACCATGATAAAAATGTGAAATAGAAATCTACAGTTTATGGTTGTTTAAAGTTTTACATTTTTTAGATAGTTAGGGTCACTTCACATACAGAGTGTGTGTGCGCCTTCATTTTTCTCTCTTCCAAGATTATTGACACTGAAGTCACATGCTTCATGGCCTGAAGGGTCTTTTCTGTAAAACACATTTTACATAATATTATAATGAAATACATAATCTTTATTAATGTGCCAAGTGGAAACAGTAGACTCGTTTTTTTTTTTTGTTTTTTTTTTAAATTTGCGTGAAAAAGCAGGCCTATATTTTGATACAGTTTGATTGATGACAATACTTTAATTAAGTTCAAATTCTGATGGATGTTTTTAGGACAAAGTTGGGGAACTTTAAACTGAAGCTTTATTTTTAATTGCTGTCACAAGGCCGGGATGTTAGCCTCGTTTTATAGTTGCGGGAGCTGGACCTGCCAAAAAACAACAACTGTATGTTTTGAGGGAACTTCAACCAGACCAATGCTTAATGCTGCTGTACACATTTAGTAGTACATATAAACTACTAGACTTGACATCAGCCTCAGATGTACTCTCTTTGTGCTGAATAGCATTATTTAGCATGCTTACTTGCTAAGCAGATTTGATGGTGAATGTGTTTTTGTTTGTGGTTTCCTGACTCTGTTTGTCTGTTTGTCAGTGAGTGTGTTGTGCTGCGTGGGATCTTCAAACTTGGAAAGAAGAGTCATGACGTCCTGCTCACTCCAACCAGACTGACCTGGACCCCCATCACCCCGGAGACCCCCGCAGGTCGGTTACCACAGCCACGGGCTTGTCACGATAACAAGTTATCCTGCTGCTAACAGAGAGACAGACAGGCAGAGTTTGTGGGCAGCTGGTGCTGTAATGGAGAAGTTTTGTCGTGTTGAGACCACCTGAAATATGACATCTGGACGCCACACTCACAAACCTGCACGCTCACACACCATACACACACACACACACACACACGCACACACACACACACACACACACACACACACAGTATAATCATAGTAATGAGGTCGTTTATCAGTTCTAGTGATCTCTTTGGGTCTCTGAAACTCAGTTTGATGCTGTTAGCATGTAGCTCAGAGCATCGCTCAGACTTGTTGCTGTAACCGTAAACTCTAGATCTAATTTGTTTGAAAAAGTAGTGTGCATATTTTGGAAGCAATTTACAGTCTTCTGTGTGATGAATTGCTGCCCGCCTACACTGAGATAATACTTTTAGTGGATCCTGAAGTTAGGCACTTTGATCAACAGTTTTCTCTGTGTTGTCACTAATTTGAGGTCCCCAGCTATAACTGCTCTGCTTGTAGTACCAGGGGAACCCATTATTGCCAGATCAGTGTTGGCTGAAGGTTTGTAAAGCTGTTCAGTGTGCAGTACAGTTGCTGTATTTTGGTGCTTCTCTTAGCTAAAATTAGAGTTTGACTAATGGCGAACGAGATATAAACCTGCATCTACAAGTCCAAAAGTGCTCAAGTGTTTGCATTCTTCGAAGTTAACCGGAAGGGCTTTGCCATAAATCACTCCATTTTTATTTTGTAGTGCACTACATTTCCTCTTCAGCTATAGTAGTTCGGATTCTGGATTGTGACTATAAAGTTAATGACATAAATCGTCCCCTCAAAAAAATAATCATAAAAATTAGTCCAATAAGAATTTTAAGAGCCCTGACGCTAAC
>NC_083624.1:2838330-2898330 GCF_963584025.1 Labrus mixtus
TTAATCCTAAAACATACATTTTTGTTAAAGTCAGATGTGTGTTGTGTACAGTTTCTGCGTGTTAAACCCCCCCCCCCCTCTCTCTCTAGGTGAGGCGTGTGTGCAACAGCCAGGTCTGGTGCTGCTGGAGGATGTGTTTGCAGTGAAGGTGAAACGGCGGCGAGCTGCAGGAAAGGAGTCAGGGGGACCGGTCCTCGGCGTGGCTCTCTTCTGCGCCAAGAGGAACGGGAGGAGGCTGGAGGAGGAGACGCTACACCTTCACAATGGCTCTTCAGAACACACTCACACCTGGTACAACAAACTGAAGGAGCTGCTCACAGGTAACACACACTCATTTAGATGACCATGTAGCACATTTCCTTTAAAAAAAAAAAATACCTGTCTTTGATTTGAATAAGTTGGGTCAAACTGCTTTTCCAACACATTTCCAAAAGCTGTAGTGTCCAGAGAGGTTGGGAACAGTTTAATGTTAATAATTTGATGAAATAGTGTTGGACAGTTTACCCGGTAGAGCCGTTACTATCTATCAGAGTTCTTGAACACATCACTGGCCCTGAAAATATCATGACATTGCTCTTAAAAAATAAATAAATTAAATATTAAGGAAACGTTTGGATACATTAAATACCAACCAAGTTAAATGTAAAACTTTGACAACGAAACCTAAATATATTTACAGACAAATAAACCTGACCTTTGATCCATCCAGAATGTCATCGATGTAATCTTTTGTTAGTGTCTTGACTGAGAGCCGCCTGGCATGGGAATTTAAATACTGAGCGTTTAAGTTTCCCATATTCTTTCAGTTAACATTCAGAGTCAAAGACCATTCCAATGGACTGATGTGTTTGTAAAAATCAGGAGTACTGTAATAGCTGAAAATCTATTAACTGATATTTTAACATTTATAAGCAATTTAAGATTTCATTTTTACTGTTTACAGCATTTCAACACAAAACACTTTTTGATAACATATATTATAGACGCAAAAGTGCCATATGCTTCCCCTACAATCATTACATGGCCATGCTTTCTTGCTGTAATTGGGCTGTGGTACTGCAGTTCATTCTGAATGATTTGAAACACTGAGTGGTGTATAGAAAATCAAACATGTTTGTGCGTTTTGATGGATATGAGATATCTGTTTAACTCAAGATTTCTAACTATTGACCCAGTTTGGAGCCTCCTTTCGCCGTCCACAGAGTCTCTATCAGTTTGATTGTAGGATTTGTCTGTGACATAAGACGCTGAGATCCATTGGAAACATGACTCAGTAATTTTATGAGCGTCACACTGTAAGATGATTACACACACACACACACACACACACTGCTGAGTAATACTGTTATTATCAGCACTAACTTACTAAGTTACGTAGATGGTCACCTGTCAATCAGATAGAAAGAAGGATGAATGGAGTGATGAATAGTTTTAAGTGTTAAGTATTCACACCGATGAACCCTCGAGTGATCTGGTATAAACAATAAAGATAAAGTTGTGAACATCACAGCTGTTATTAAATCTTGAATATCAAACCGTATAAAATGTGTGCTTGCATGTGAATAAAGAAATCAAGGAAATTACCCATATTTCAATCAAAGGTGATATTTTGTTTCTTTTATCTAAGAACCAAATGCTCTCAGGGAACATAAATAACTTTATTGGGCAGGAAAAGATTCTGATACAGAAGATTCACTTGTTGGAGCTTGGTGTGAATAAGACTACCGTAATTTCCGGACTATAAGCCGCTACTTGACGCGGCTAATTTATGGATTTTTCCCGCTTTCACAAGCTTCGTGCCGCCAAAAAACTGAGCAAAAAACACATTATGTGACGGTGCTCAGTTTTTTGGCGGCATGAAGCTTTCATTAGACCAATGAAATTGCCGAACGGGTTAAGGTGAAACAATGTAACTGTTTAGTTTACTGTTTAGATTAAACTTCCCATCATTCTGATTACCGTACTGAGAAATACAGGACCTCATATTACTTTTGCTTTAGCTGCACCATGAGGTTTAAATTCTTGAGAAACATTGCTTGCAGTATCAACATCAACAACAAATGGTGAAAATGGTACAGTTAACATACCTGCTTAACATTAGCATGTTGGCATTTTGAGCTTGTCTGCATACTTATATAGCATTTAGCTTAGCTTTGCCTTCTTGCTTTAGATATTTTCCTTCAAACTGTCATCTTAAAAGTGCTTTTTTTATGATAGTTGTTGCCATAAGGGGTTTCGTTTTACAGTATTACGATATTAAACTTTAATTTAGAAAAAAAACATTTGTCCTAAGTACATACATACATACATAATTCACTGGCCAACACTGGGAGCAGTTTGGGGTTAAGTGTCTTGCATTAAGACTCTTCAAAATGTGACTGCAGTAGTTGGAGAAAGAACCAGTTGAAAGTTGGCTGACTCTACCACTGGGCCACAGCCACCCCATGGTAGTTAATGGTAGTACCTTTGCTTGCTAACTAGATCTACCTGGTAGCTTATCTTTACATGACAATAACTGGAAAAAAAAGAGCTGCTGGTTTTCCTCCTATGATCACCCCTCATTGCAGGTCTGTTTTCTAAAACGGTGCTCCAGGGATTCATGATAGACTCCACAACCTTGTGTAATTTGGAATAAAGTAAAGAAATGTACGTTTATTTTACAAAAATGTCTCTTTGCATATATGACCATTCAGCACTGCAGATTCTGGTTTATGAAACAGTCGTCTTCTCTGCAGTCTATGGATGGCGTGCACTGACAAAACAACTCTAAACTGTATAAATTAGGTGTACATTGACATCAGTCTTTACGACATGTTAGCTAGTTGTAAGCGAGATATAGTGCAAGCTGCTCTACTGGTAATTTTCTCTTTTTCTATCGGTCCATTTGTTAATCTGTTTAATGAGGTGAGTCACAGTTACATCAGACAAAAGAGCTAATCTGATTATTCCACCGGAACAAAGTGATACAGATTACACACACACACACACACACACACACACACACATTCAGCAGCACACAGTTACATCCTGTCAGCAGTGGAATCATGTTGTCTGCAGGAGAGATTAGCTAGAACACTGTCTACACATGCACGTGTGTCCAGTTCACTTTGGTTCAGAATGAAATCCACTCTGCAGAGACTTGAAGCTTTAGCTGATACACACGGCATGGCTGTACAAATGTGGACAGACTTACCTCCTAACCACCTCTAAAGGGACTTGATTCAGGCGCCATGAGGATTAATCTGTTGTTACAGTGGGTTCACCAATGTCAGCGAGTGTATCCATATAAGAGAGATCCTCTCTGTTTCCCTTTGTTATATTCAAGTTAAGGGCTTTATTAGTTTGTCAGGAAACAAATTTTATTGTCCAGTAGCACACATTCATACCCCACCCAAACCTCCACTTCCACCTGCTTAGGTACAAAGGCGGTCAACCCCTCTGACACACCTTGCAGCGTGTAACGCATGGTGGCGTTATGATGGGACAAAGTCGTTCCACCTCCAATCCGCCGTTGGAGGTAGTGACAAAGACATAATGGGGGATCGAGCTGGGAATATGTAACGTCGGCGCCCTGGAGGCAGAACAGTGCTATGTGTCTGTGCATGCCTGAGTGTGTGTCTACTTGGACCGCCGCTGTGTGCTCACACACTTTGTGCTCATACTTGTGCTTCTCTTGGTGTTCTTAATGCAGTGTGAATTTACACAGTGGGACACCAATATTACTCTGTTACAGAGGTAGTGCGTAAGTAGAGGTGCGTAATGAAGGCGGAACTTCATTACAGCGCTTGCAGAACCAAAGTCTGCGAGCAGGCCGCGGCTAATATCTGACGAACTGAGCTGACACTATTCTTGTTTCAAACTTTTCATCACTGTTTTCAAATTTGCTCCAGGGATTTTCTCTCATGCAGCCACAAGAGCTTTAGCGGGGTCCTACACAGTCTCGATCAGTGTTCTGGCACACAAAAGGTGTTTGAAAGGAGTTGATTTCAGAGGTCTGAATCCAAAGCTGTAACATCAAACTAGAAAAACTATAGCCTTGACATTTTTAACCAATTTCTCAGTGTCAAAAATAAATGAATAGCATGTATTAATTTTGTTTGTAAAAATGATAAATTTAGAGCTGCACTAGTTGATTAATTTATGTTCAAGATAAAATGAATGTAATGTGTTATATATAATGGGAATGAGGTTAAATAAGTAATAGATCATAGATGATCTAACTCTTGTAAATGCCCCTCTTTATACGTTCCTTCAGCCCTCTGTTTTGACCCTTTGGCCTGGCTTTACTCCCAACGCTCTCATCAGTCATTTGCAGCTGTAGCAGATTGTCATTTTAAACTAAAATATTTATTAACACAGCACCAATCAGCACACAGATGCATTTAGCTGCTAGACTGTAAAACAGTGGAGCATTGAGCAGCTAAAGAGGCAGATATTGTTTTTATAAATTAATACAATTTATTAATTGAATGATTGAATTAGTACATCGCACATGAATCAACCTATTAGCAATACACGTTAAAGTAAATATGCTGAACTATACACAATAGCTGAAATCCATTCATAACCCCAAAGCAGGTACTTACAAAACCATGAAATAAATTTTACAAAAATTAGACACCTCAAAGGACAACCGTCAAGACGGCACACAAGAAAGTTCACAAGAAGATTCACAAACTATTTAAATTCATTTAATACATTAAAATTAACAGACCCAAAAAAGAAAGAGCAAATTTTAAACATAATAACTTCAGGTACGTGACACAAATAAAGCTGATGCAACATTCACAGTTGCGTTGTTGTTTTTACAGCTTTTGCAGAAAAAAAAAATTCCCTCTTGCTTATAGTAAGCAGGCCAAAGCTTTACACAAATCTCACTCTGTGTTAGACTTCATTAAGTGTTCCTTTTTTCATCGTTATTCCCACAAAGAAATCAAATTGCGTGAATACGGGTAACTTGTACCTTTTGCAGCACAACTCACTCCTGACAGGATTTTTTAAATAAAGTTCTGGATGGATGTTGCTGCAGACTGAGGTTCCCAGACGCTGGTTTCCCAGGTGCACAGTGGTGGGCGGTGCCGGCTGACACTTAACTCACAATAGAAATGTTTGAGCGCTTGGTGTATGGATTTAACTCAGCCAAACACACTTTACAATTCAGGTTTTCTGTTGGTCCGATGATGTGCGTTCACACAAAAATTGTACAAGATACACATAAATGAGGAGGTCAGTAGGTCACTCGCATATGCTACCGTCGTCCTGTAACCATGGCATCAGTCTGACATGTTATCGCTGGTCACCTGTCTGTCTGTCCTTCTGTCTGTCCATCAAACCAGATTACACATGAGGCCCTGCAGCAAAGTCACAACTTCATACACACACACACACACACACACACACACACACATGAATGGCTCACAGGTCGTGTCAGCTCGCATGGTCACACCGCACATCAAACTGTGAGGGCTTTTGTGACTTTACACACCACGACAGAGGACTCTGTGTGTGTGTGTGCGCGCGCGCGTGTGTGTGTGTGGAAGGTAAACACAGTCAGTGGCTCTGCTGCCGTGCGGACATTAAGCCTATTTTCCAGCCAGAGGTCAGCGTGAAAAGTGTATTGTTGTGTGAATTGCGGTGTTGCAGAGCGGGCAGCCTCGCCGCTGCAGACACCATGACCACTTCTTAACCTCCAGGTCCTAACATTCAGCTGCACAATAATGAGCAGAGAGCAGAAACGTTATGTTTCCAGAGCGTCATTCTGTGCCGTTTGCTGTGCGAAGCAGCTGCAGAACGCTGTGCAGAGATTGAATGGTCGTCTGTGACAAAAGGCGAGCGGTGATGCTGTATAGAGTCTGTTTCCATACATGCAGTCAGACGACGGGATGGATTGACTGGGGTTGTTTAACAGCACAACAGACTGACAGGCTGACGATCATGGAGCTCATGGGACAGCCGCTAGCCGATCTAGCTTCAGTCCGTTGATGTGACTCCTCCCAGCTCAATTGTCTCGTCAATCCGATGTCTGTCAGTTTTTTTGCTCGCTAACAGAATTTTTTTGTTTGCCAATTCGAAATCAGTAAGTGTTAGGCAGATAAACATGTGCGTTGAATAGTCATCATGAGCCCTAAAATCTACCTTCAAGCACAAACCAGTGTCCACCAATGTAAAGTACTATTCTCCAATTAAAAAAACATGAAAATAATTCTGAGGCAACCTCTGCAAAATGACAAAGGCTGTAATAACCAACACAACAGTTAAATGTTTGTTTTACCGAATGCTTTGTTTACTCTGTAATCTCACAGGTGTGCGTTATACATTAACCTGTGTGTCCGAGGAGTCAGCGAGTGTTTCTATAGTAACGACATGAGAGAATCCTTTCATCCTCTCTATCTCCCTCTTTCATATTTAAGTTGAGGGCTTTATTAGTTTGTCCGGAAACAAACTTTATTGTACAACAGCACACATTATTCTCCAGGCTCAACCTCCACCTCCACCGCCACCTGCCCAATTAACATGAAGGAGGTCGAAGCCCCTGACACACCTTGTATTTTGGTCTTATGTAACCTAGCAACTCGGTCACTTTCAGTTTATCTGTACAGGTATAATATTAATGCAGCAAAAATTAATATACCCTAAACTGTGTCTAGAGGCATTATAACAAAGTGTGAAGGAGAACCAACAGAGTTTCCAAACCCAAGAAAAGATTCTCTCAGACCTAAAAAGACAAACGTATAACAGCCTTGTCAACTTGAGATGCATATGATTACTTGAATCTTGTTTTCACATGTTTATTTGCACTCGTCTGCAGCTCTCTCTCACTAACAGAATAGAAGCCCTCTAGTGAAAAAGGCTGGGAGGGGCGGGGGAAGTTTGGAGACAGGAGGGGAGGGGGGAGCTGAGGGATGAAGGAGGTGTGTCTGAAGACAGAATTTGTTTTTGACAGAATTCTGCTCTGAAAATCGCATAGTGAGCCTTTAGAGTAGGTTAACGTTTTCCATTAAATGTTGAAAAGAAGTAAAATATCTCAAGTTCAAGAGTTGTCTTCTAGATAAGCATGACATTTTTTGCACACATTTTAGGTCACCAAAGGATGACTTATACCATAGGATTCTCTGCGATGCGATGCAGTGAAATACGATGCCCATACGATAACTTTTGGGCTTTTTATGCTTTCATCTAGAGACGAGGTCAGAAATCAGGTAGAGAGAAAAGGGGTAAAGACACACAGGAAAGGAGCCACGGGTCAGACGTGAACCTGGGCCATCTTCCTGGAGGACCAAAGCACACATGCAGCAACCTCTACTCCAACAGAGCCACTACAATAACCATTATTACATGTTGAGCCAGCCACTGTCTCAAAGAAAAGTAAACAAACCAGCATTTTTGCATAAATACAGGCAGATACATCATGGGGCAAGGTGACCTGACTGGATCTGCTCTGATATGTTTGTTCCAACAGCTTCAGGGATTTCCAGAATACTTGTGTTACTTTTTAGTTTTTACACTCAGAGTGGACTTCAAAACGTCTCTAAAGCTCTTCAGATCACATCACTCATTAGGATCCGATTATTCTGGACGTTTAAAGCCTTTCATTGATTACTACCGCCCCTGTCCTCGGATGGAGCCTCCACCTTAAAACAATCTCTTTTGGTCAACAATATTCAGCAGCTCAGTCCTCTATCGGAAACTCAACACTTCTCCTTTACAACACTGGGATTGTTTACCATGGTAACATTTTAGCAGCGCCAAAGCAACCTGCAGCTGGAAGGCTGGGAGATGATCTCATGATACTCGATCTCTCTACGTCTACCTGTCTACTCAGACAAATATCATCAAATGGAATGACATGATGACCTATGTGACCGTGTGTGTGTCTGAGATTAATATAGAGGGCATTGATCATTCATGAATCAGGTAGTTAGGTTAGCAGGCAGGTGGAGAAGCTCCTTTTTTTTTTTTTTTTAAATATTTATTTTTGGGCTTTTTGTGCCTTTTAATGGAGAGATAGGACAGTGGACAGAGTCGGAAATCAGGGAGAGAGAGAGAGGGGAATGACATGCGGGAAAGAGGCCACGGGCGGGAGAAGCTCCTTTTAAGGCAACCATGAACGAATAGAAAGAATAGACTGATTCTTCTGATAAAAAAGTGTTTTCAATATCAATATAAGAATGAGGCGTTAATGTGTCCTGCTATTTTTATTAATTTTAAAAAGGTTACATGCCATATTGACAGAGAGAGAGAGAGTGAGAGATTGTGTAGGTAATGAACTAAACTTTGTGGCTGATTGTTACATCGCAGGTCAGCTAAAATAGATGATCATCTCTATGAATAATTAACAGCCAGGACAGGTGCTCTATGGTTTCCCTTTTCCACCTTATTTACAGTAATTCATTACAGTAACTCAACAAACCACAGAAGAAAAAACAACCCTGACTTTGTGCTGTTTTTTCTTTGGGTGTTAAATTGTCACTTCAGTTATCATCACCTGTCTGAGTTGCATAATTTCTGTTTTTTTTTTTTTTTGGTATTGTGATGGAAATTAAACCTTTAATTACCTGAGTTTAGAAACTCTTAATCTGACATTCAAGGACCTGCCTTGTTAAAGAGGGGTAATGCAGTCTTAAAAAAGACGCATCATGTCAGCATTGTGATGTTTCTTTTTGTGAAACTGTGAACCCATGTATGGATTTACCACTAAGATTTTTAATGATAAGTACAATTATAAATTCCTTTCTGAAATCGCACAAAACGTCGTGGTTGAGTTATCAGAGAGACTGTGGGAAATACAAATTCATACCCCATGCTCTAAGTGGAAAAAAAACATGTATTCATCTGAATTATGCATGTAGTTTTAGTTTTTTTAATACTATGACAGTTTGAGTCAATAAAGGAAAAAGTAAGTCAATTTACTTGCTGACCCCCGTTCTCTGAAATGAATGAATGACTTGAACTTATTTACATCTGTTTTGTGCAATAAGTATTTTTTGTCTTTACTTTCCACAATAAAAATATTGACTTTTTGTTTCTTGATTACAGTTCTGCAAAATATTAAACTGTAACCACTCCATCGTATTGTTTAGTCAGATTCTTGCCATCGCACATCGTAGTGTCACCTTGACCCTCAGTGTTTTTGTCCTACATCTCATTGTAAGGCCCCGTTATGACCATTTCTCCCAGTATTCTCCCGGGTCCTTTAGCAGAGGGCAGCTGTGTGTCCCTTTTAACATTCTCAAGGACTTACATTCAGAAACCAGGATGTTAAATTCATGTATTAGATAGATAGATAGATATTTTATTGATGCTGAGGGAAATTCAAATATCATCAAATCATGCAGGCTGTTGAGAATATTTTTCGGGGCACCGGCACTTCTGGTAAATAAAAGAGTCCTGTAGAGAGAAGAGGGGTGGCAGTCTTTTGGGTTTCTCCTCACAGGAACGCCTAAAAAAGCAGTTCAGAGCTGTGGGGTGAAGGCAGGAGGTGGTGCCCTGCGTGTGTGTGTGTGTGTGTGTGTGTGGGGTCATTAACAGGGCGAGGTCATGGCCTTTTGGGAGCAGATTATAGTAATGAGCTGGATAATGGAACCGGTGTGTGTGTGTATATTGATCTGTGCTGGTCTATGGGGATTTATAATGCGGTCTCTAAATCTGCCTAATGATGAGCTGTACAGGGGGTCAGTGTGAGTGTAAGTGTGTCTGTAGTTTGAAGTCAATACCGTTCAAACACACACACACACACACACACACACACTGTGCAATAAGTTGCAATTTCAATAAACACATAGCAAAAGCCTGAATTTGTTCAGGAGGAAATTGTTGCAACCACAGGTATTGTATCGAACATTAAGATCAGAAAACAGGTGGACACTGTGATTCAAAGCTGATGTGCACTCTTTGATTTTTGTTGAGTTATTGCACATTTGCACACACTTATGCAATTTTGAATACACTTGATTATGCATCACATATTTTTCTCATACTGTGCATGCCTAGATTGGTGATGTAAAATGATTTTATGAATAATCACATCAGTAAACTGGTGTTTACTCTTACAGTTACAAACACATTTTATCTGTTCAGTTTTGTTTGAATTGCTTGAAATGCGAGTTTGGGTCTCGGTTAAATAAATACGATTCATCCTCTGGGAAACATGAATGTCGGTACAACTTTCATAGCAATATATAAAGGAATACAAATACTAAACCAGAATGCTGGATTGACTGATGAGTTCAGATGCGTTAAGCTATTTTGACTTCAGAACATTACCTTTTTTAACCTGTAAAGTTTGTTTTTGTTTTTTTATATGCAGGGTTCAGTCGTCCCAGGTATGTGAAGGTCTTCATCAACCCCAGCAGCCACAGGAAGGAATCAGTTCACATCTACAGAGAACACGTGGCTCCTCTCTTCAAGATGGCCGACGTCCGCACTGACATCACTGGTCAGTTCATCCACTTGTTTATTATTTTATTAATCAAGTTTATTAAAAAAAAAAAAAAAACACAAGTGATAAACATTGACTAAGTGGGCGGGGCGTCTGAAGATTTTACATGATTTTATAACTCGTGTTTTGTGTTTAAATTATTTGTCGGAGCAGGAGACAAGGTGAAATCTGTGTGTGTGTGAGTGAGAGTAAAGGAGGTCCAAAGGTCAGTGTTAATGGCAGTCTCTGGTTGCTAGGTAACCTGATACTGATACAGGGGGTGGAGCTTAGCCCATCTGTTGTGACATGGAGACATCCTCCTCTCCTCCCCTCTTCTCTCCTCCCCTCGCCTCCCCTCTCCTCTCCTCTCCTCTCCTCTCCTCTCCTCCCCTCTCCTCCCCTCTTCTCTCCTCCCCTCTTCTCTCCTCCCCTCTCCTCTCCTCCCCTCTCCTCTCCTCTTCTCTCCTCTCCTCTCCTCTCCTCTCCTCTCCTCTCCTCTTCTCTTCTCTTCTCTTCTCTTCTCTTCTCTCCTCCCCTCTTCTCTCCTCCCCTCTCCTCTCCTCTCCTCTTCTCTCCTCTCCTCCCCTCTTCTCTCCTCTCCTCTCCTCTCCTCTCCTCTCCTCTTCTCTCCTCTCCTCTCCTCTCCTCTCCTCTCCTCCCCTCTCCTCTCCTCTCCTCTCCTCTTTTCACTGTGATGCCTTTAAAAAGTTTTTGACTCACACAAACATACACCGACTAGTTCTGCACGGTATGAGGAAAATATGCAGTGTGATTAGTTACATTCTTCAATTTTGCAATAACAATATTCATCCATTCATTATCTATTCCGCCTGTCCTGTTCGGGGTCACGGGGGGGGGGGGGTAGCCTATCCCAGCATTGGGTGAGAGTCGGGGAAACACCCTGGACTTGTCGCCAGCCAATCACAGGGCTGACTTGTAGAGACAGAAACATTAACACTCATACCTACAAGCAATTCAGAGTGACCATATAACGAGCATGACTTCCTGTGGGAGGAAGCCGGGGTACCCAGAGAGAACCGATGCATGCACAGGGGAACCATGAAAACTGTTTGCACCAAAAAAACCTTCTTACTGGGAGGTGACAGCGCTAACCACTCCACCACTTTGCAGCCGCAATTAAATATGAAATGTGATGAGTGATCATTAAATAAAGCGTGATTATATGTTAAAACTCAGTTTGATGTCTATCTGCTGTTCTTCATGTTTTACACACCTTTTGTTTGCAGCACAGTTCCTCTCCTTTTCTCCACATTTCTCCTGGTTTCCTCTCCTTCTCTTTCTCTATTCCTCCTCATATTTTCTCCTCTCCTCCTCTAAGCAGATGGTGTGATATCCGTTGTCCCACTTTTTTTTTGGCAGCCTTGAACACACACTTGTGTACATGCGACCACACACACACACACACACACACACACACACACACACAAGCATGAAGTCCATCTCTGTCCATCTCAATGTCTCTCCATCTGTTTCCCTCTCTCTCCTTCTGTCTCACTCTCTCTTTCTCGTCCTGTATCTCTCTCTTATGTTTCAAACTCTCTCTGCCTGTCTCTCTCTCCAGTGACCGAGAGGAAGGGTTACGCTCTCTCAGTGATGAAGGAATGCAAGCTGGATGAATTCGATGGGTTAGTTGTTGATCATCCCTCGTCTCTCTTTCTCTCCTCTATGAATTACCTGGTTGTGAAAATGCTTCATTTCTTCCAAGACAATTATAATTTCCTGGCATAAATGAATTAATACTGACATTTTCTTGGCAAAATGGTATTTATCTAATATTACCAGTTTCCTCCTTGTTAGTTAGATAATGTGTATAAGTTTCAGAGCTCGTAGACTCAATATTCTGTGCACAGGTCACCTGATATTTCATCACACAGCTTGACTGTAAGCTGCTATTTAGTGCATAAAGTTTTTGCATTGGAAGAAACAGCAGAAACTTAAATATTGATCCTATATTATAAGAAGGTCACAGTGCCTTTTCAGGATGAGAGATTTTTAACTCACTGGCAAGCTAATTGAGTTCACTGTATCTACAGGTGTTGGTTGACAACTCTGTCTGTGGCTGATGTTTTAACGTTTTTACAAGTGTCGTTTTCATCAACCTTTTTATTAAATAAAATCACAATGACAGCGAGTCGATTTCCAAAGCAACTTTAAGGAAAACCAAAAAAAAACAAGAATCACAAGAATAATTAGCAAAATACAAGGAAAAAATTAAACATGTTCCCAGTGAGAATGATAATTTCATGGACCAATTTGGAAAATTTAAATTTAAAAGGAAATTAAGCTTGGCATAAAAAAACATAAACCCTTTCAATGAGGCAGAGCCGGTTCTAGACCACTTTTACTGAGGGGGCCAAACTGGGGCCAGTTGTTTTGTCAGAGGGGAACATTAAACCCAGGTGAAAAATAGACAAAGATGATTGCTTTAACATATATTATGCCAAAAATAGCACACATCATTAAATACCATGATTTATATTTCTTTCTGTAACAGTATTTAATACTAGATTGTGAGTCCGGTTGTTGGGTCAAATACTGTGTACAGTAAGGTGGCCACAGGGGGGACCAAGCTCGGTGTTACAGGGGAACTGGCCCCTGTTGGCCCCCGCCTAGAACCGCCCATACAATAAGAGTAGATTCTTAGAGTCAAAGTACAATTTGAAAATGTCCATAAGGTGAAACTGATTACATTTAAGAAGAGCAGAAACAAGCAAAGACTAGAATCAAACTCTAAAGTTTCACACTGTGCTCAAAGACTGAGGCTAACGCTAACACGGCTCATTCTAAGAGGAAGCATCTTCATCATTAATTATCCGTTCAGAGGATGTTAAAAAAACAAGTCATTTTTTGTTAAAGCTTTCAAAACATACAAACTAAATTCTCAGAGTTTACATTTAAATAAATACATATAAATAATGTTTACTTCAAAGTTAATTAGTTAATAAGAAACATGACATCGTCCCCGTACGACCCGCTGAACCCAATAATTAGATAACAGTTTACTGTCAGAGACTGACACAAAAACACACAAACACACTGACCTAGACTGATTACGGCACTCACACACACACACACACACACACACACACACACAGTGTAACTAAAAATATACACAAACTGTTAACTAAGCTAAGGGTAATAATAATCATCTGTGCTACTGAAGCAAAATAATATAACATTAAGAGCTAAAACTATGAAAGAACAATTGATCACCTTTTCATCAATATCTATGATTGCGTGTGTGTGTGTGTGTGTGTGTGTGTGTGTGTGTGTGCGTGTGCGTGTGCGTGTGCGTAAGCTGCTTTTGTGCTCAGCCGTCATAAAGCTTAATGTGCTTAGAGAAGATTAGCCAACGTTGCTAAGCTAGTGGTTGTGTGTGTGAGTGTGTAAGGCTGTTTCTGGTGTGGATTTGGTTGAAACCTACATTTGCCAATTAGGCTGGCAGTCGCTGTGGTGACGGGAGCCGCAGGTAATCCCATACTCAGGAGGAGGGGGAAGGGGGGCGGAGTCTGTTAGCCTTGCATTTACTGCACATACAAAAATACGAAACTCTGGCTCTTTTACTGAACTTTTAAAAAACAAACAACACAATAACAACATTTACACACAAGAAGTCCGCCTCAACATGCCACTAAATACAAAGATAGATAGATAGATAGATAGATACTTTATTGATCCCAAGGGAAATCCAAGTATATAATATAATATACAATGAGAGTAACATTTAGATGTTGAAAAAAGCAGATGCCCTCCTGTAGATATAAACAAGAGTTCAATGTTTTCTTCTGTTTTTGTATTTTTGGTCAACAATCTGTTACCAGCAGTTTACAGGGCTTCTTTATCATTTCTAGTTAAACCCTAAGAGACCTCGCCCCTATTACCGGTACAACCTTTTACTTTTAGGAGTATTCAAAAAGCCGTGTCAAGTCATATATTATATCGACTATCACGTATTAAATTGATCACTATTTTCAAAGAAACACTACAGAGGAAATCGTCTCAATGGAAGCGATACTTCCCAGCAGTTGTTGATTCTTTTTAAACCTTTACAAAAACTGCAGTTACACATGTTTGTATTATTTCTGCCGTTCTTTCTTTTTACTCAAGAAAATAAGAGATTATCCCGCCTTTTTTGTAGACTTATTAAATGTCCTGCTTGCTTTCTGTGTTTCAAAGTAAAAGAAAGTCACAGTATTTTTATTGTTAAGTTTAAGTCATCTATAATTGGGTCTGTGTATGATTAACAAGATTTCCATTGCCGTGTTATACTAGCAAAGCAATATTTTATGAAACTTTACATTACATTAACATCTTGAGTTTCTTTTTAAAACACAATCTAAAATTGGTTCAGTTTTTAGATTTAAAATCAGGATTTCTATGTTTGCAGGACTACAAAATGTAAGGAGACTTTCCAATTCATCTGTTTTCATTGTTTCACAAACTTTCTTGCTGCAGACACGTTTTGGTTGTGTCCCTAAATGTACTGAGGTGTGATACACACGGTCAGGTCACGGTCCTGTGGAGGAGTCATGCCCCCTGCTGGATGGCTTTGTGCTTTGGGATATCTGTTCAAGGCGGCAAATGAAGCACTTCTATTGTTGTTTACTGCAGGATATCATTTAAAGAATAGTGAGAATAGTGTACTTAATAACTTGAGATACAAAAGACATTCATACTTCCTTCTACCTGTGTAACAGTCCTTACACTCTCTTGTCTCCACCTTTCTATCAGCGTGGTGTGTGTTGGAGGGGACGGTTCGGTAGCCGAGCTCTGTCACGCTATGGTCCTCAGAGCTCAGCTGGATGCTGGTTCTCCTGAGAAACCAGTGAAACAAGTGCTGCCACTTGGAATCATTCCCGCTGGTGAGTAAGAAGACACTTAAACATAAACTATAGACCAAAAAAAACAAATATACTGTTTGTTTTTTTTTTTACCCTGAAGAGTGTGATGTTGTATTAAATGTCTGTTTGTCTTTACAGGCTCTACAGACGTGGTTTCCTGTTCTGTTCATGGAGTCAGAGATCCGGTCACTGCAGCCCTGCACATCATCCTGGGTATGTTGATCATGTAATTTATGTCTTCAGGAACATCGTCCTGGATCTTTAGTCTCACAAAAAAAAAACGCGCTCTGTGGTTCAGTAAGATTAGGTAACTGTGACTCTTAAAGGGAAAATTTGCCTTGAGCAATCGTGCAAAAGAGACACACAGCTCAGTATAACGTGATGTACTGAACAAACACAGCACACAACACTGGTAACAATTAACATAAATTGAAGCAGAGCATAAGAAAAATGAAATGGAATAAATGTGGTGGGTTCTACCTGGTCTGAAATGTTTTCATCTTGTCCTGAGGTGGTTCTACTTTGTTGTCCTGGATGGCTTCTCCCTCTTATTATTACTTTAATCGGCTCGACCTGTGCTACACCTAAGACTGTAAATACTGAGAGGATGAACTGATAAAACTTCACCCATTGGTTTGCGGACTACTCAACTACTTGGTGTTATGAATCTCATAGAATCTGAAGAAAGTTGTTTTCACATCGGTGCAAAAAGAGTAAGAGAGCCTCTGGAACATGTGAAATTGGGGAGCGTGCAATGAAACAAATCTTCTTTAACATGAAAGTTAAAGCGCTCTTCTTTGCTAGGAAAAAGCAAACCACAAGTCTGCTCTGCTAAAATACCAAATATGTTGATGTATTACCGAGGTAAAGCAAGACACTGAAACCTGCTTATTAATGCCAATGCTATCATATAAATGAAATGGCACACAGATTTCTAAGAAGGGCCGTCAGTTCATTTAAATGTAGCCCTACTAATATTATAAGATCAATATTTTCATGAAAAAATCTCAAAAAGAGCTAAAAAATAATTGGGTACTATTTTGTTCACGTGATTATTTCTACTGGAAATAAAGGCATTTTATTACAGCCGTCTATGGATAGTGACTCCCTTTGGATCCAGTCCCTAGTGGCCATTAGATGAACTTGAGTGTTGGTACTTCGATATTGTCTAAATTTTTCTCTGCCCAATAGGATGCCTCTACTGTAAGTTCATTTTATCCGAGTTGATTCCTTCTACTGACTGTGTAGAGTTAGCTCCCTTTTGTTGTTGTCGTCTTATTTACTCTGAGGATTTGCCGGAGAGCCAATCAGGAGCTTGTTTTGCAGGTCAGCTTTGATGTGTGATTGGCTGGTGGTCACTCAGACTGTTTGAATAAAAACAAAGCTTCAGTCTGAGTGAAGCAGACGGTGCGAGAGGACTCCTGAGGGAGGAGTGGACAGATGTCTAACAGCAGGATCGGTTTCACTCTAAATCACAGGTTTTCTCCGCCCACCGTGGCCCCGCCCCCCTTGCATCGCTCTCGGGTAAACCTCCTAACCAATCAGCTTTTAGCAGGGCAGGCCGATGTTTATGAATGACAGGTTGTGGTGAGACAGTGGTTCATTAATATGAATTAACACTGGAAGCTGTGTGTGTATGACAGATGGTACAAATTAGACTAATTCCTGAACAATAGAAAACAGTTAGAGTTCTCAGGTGGGAAGCTGTTCCCACAGAGGTCACTACAGGTGAGTTAAGATGTTTTAATGACATACCTGAACTGTCCTTCAGAAGCTCCAGTGTCCTAATTTAACAGACAAATTAACTCAATGAAGGTGTTTAGTACATTATTTTCTTTATGAAAACACCTAAGAATATTTACCTGCTCAAGCACCTTAGCTAGGATTATTTATATTCCTTTTGCCATTTTATAGCAATGTGCCTGGTAGATGCAGATTTGGGAAGATCTAACTCACACTCACTGAATGCACCGACAGAGTGTGCTCAGGTAGGCAGGTCCAATCGTTTTAACCTTCCAAGTATAGTTCTTGATCAGAATCAAAATGCTTGGACAGGCTCATTTTAGATCAGTTCACATCCATGAACAACATTTTATTTTCAGGAACATTTCATTCATTCATTGCTGTCAAGATGTAAAGGGACCCAAAAAATAAAACATTCTTAGTTTGTACAGTTTTAAACACATGGTATCTAAAATGAATTAATTTAGAAAACCCTTCTGCCATAGTCCATTGCAGTTTAGCCAACATTATTACATCCACGACTATTTGGTCTGACATCTGTGACCAACATTATTTTTTACTCCTGATGAAGCCTGTGTTGGGCTGTTGTCTGCATGTTTCAGTTTCTATTACAGATTTAGTTATGCTGTGATTGGGGCGCTGGTGGCGCATTGGGTGGTGCGCGCACCCCATGTATGGAGGCTGTGGTCCTCCAGGCGGGCGGCCCGGGTTCGAGTCCAACCTGTGGCTCCTTTCCCGCATGTCATTCCCCACTCTCTCTCTCTCTCTCTCTCTCTCCCTGATTTCTGACTCTATCCACTGTGCTCTTACTACAATAAAGGCACAAAAATGCCCCAAAAATAAAATCTTAAAAACTAGTAACTGCAAAACAAAGCCAGGCTAATGCATTGTTTTGAAGTCAGTAATAACTTTAGTTTACTTCTGTAGTTTACTTTCAGCATTTTCATATTCACACTGTATTTACTTTATTATCTCTTAATAAATTATCATTAGAGATAATTATTATCTCTCCTTTGAACTCAAGTGTGTGCTGCAGCGATTCATTACTGTGTTGTGTTTCCAATGGACTGAGTGTGTTTCTCCCCGACTGTAACTGATGTGTCAGAGAATACAGTGAGGATAATCAAACATGCCAGGTTTAAAGGTTATAAAGTTTCTTTTTAAACAGAACTTCTGATATTGTCAAGATTTAAATTATGACTGCACCTTTAAGAAGCGCTGCAGGTTTGATCACACTGACCCACTGGCTGTGAGGCTGACCATCCAGGATTAAGGCTGAGACACACACACACACACACACACACACACACACACACACGCACACACACACACACTGACAACACGCCATATGGTGAGGAAATAAGATTCATCCACAGAGAGAGAGAGAGAGAGACAAGCCGTCAGGCAGACAGGTACTGAGACTGCAGTTCAGTAGGTTACAGCAGGTATTTGGCCAGATGGCAGGGTGGGGGTGTGTGTGTGTGCTTGTGTGCTTGTGTGTGTGTGTGTGTGTATGTGTGTGTGTGTGTGTGTGTGTGTGTGTGTGTGTGTGTGTGTGTGTGTGTGTGTGTGTGTGTGTGTGTGTGTGTGTGTGTGTGTGTGTGTGTGTGTGTGTGTGTGTGTGTGTGTGTGTGTGTGTGTGATTATTGAATGGTAGTGCTGGTGAATACGATTCATTACGTTAATTATCCAATTTCAGTTATTTCTGGGATTCAGCTGCATTTAAAGACAAGAGTAGTTGAAATATTTCCTGGATGCCACACAGTAAAAAAAGAAAGAAAGAAAAAGACTTGTGGTTTGCATTGAAAGCTGTAAAAAAAAAAAGTAAAGTAGGGTCCAGTTTTCCAAAATGTTCCTTCATGTCGTACACCCTAACAAGGCCCTCACTTGCCTCTATTGGTCACATGATCCTTACCTTGCATATCATATAGCCAATCAATATCTCCAACCAAATCTAAAGTTGTTATGTGAGAATCATTGCTTCATCATCACTGCTTTGGAAAAATTATTAACAGACACTGAGACACAAATTTGTCCTAAATCTGCTTTAAAATCCTCTAAATTCTGCTGCCTTTGAAACTGGTCAAACTGGAGCAACGACAACCAGAGAGTGGTCACTCTACTGTGATGTGATTTCCCTGAAGTTTGTAGATGTTCACACACATACACACTCCTGACCTCTTTCTGTCGCTCATATTTGGAGTCCTGCTTCTCATGAATATGAATGACCTTCTCACTGTAAGACCGCTTCTCCTCCTGATAGTATCCAAATAAAAATCATCAGTGTATTAAAGCTCTCCCTCTGTCTGTGTGCAGGTCACAAACAGCAGGTGGACATGTGCAGCTTCACGTCTCTCGGTCAGTTGGTGTGTTTCGGGTTCTCTGCCATGTTTGGTTTTGGTGGGCGGAGCTTAGCAAGGGCAGAGAAGAAGAGGTGGATGCCATCAGGAAGGCGACGGGAGTACGCTTTGGTGAAGACTCTGGCAAGGCTGAGGTAACACACTCACAAATACACACACAATTTAGGGAGAGTTTATCTTTCTTTTCTTCATACATCGTTCAGATTTGAAGCTCTGTCAGAACAAATATTAATTCAAGCTTTTTAGATATTTTTTGACCAAAAACATACAAAATTAAGAGAGATCTTGCCATGCTTCTCGCACAATGGCTGAAGAAATGGAGTTTAATACCAATGTAAATGTGCTGCTGTATTTTGTTATATTACATCCATGTCTTGCAACAATGCTAATTTTCTCATAATCTGATCCTCTATCAAAGTCAAAGTCAACTTTATTGTCAATTTCAAAATATGCCAGACATACAGTGGAATCGAAATTGCGTTTGTCTCCGTCCCACGGTGCAATACAACCAAAATAAGATAAAATAAAATAAGGTAAAATAGATAAAATAAAATAAGGTAAAATAGATAAAATAAAATAAAATAAAATAAGGTAAAATAAAATAAAATAAGGTAAAATAGATAAAATAAAATAAAATAGATAAAATAAAATAAAATAAAATAAGGTAAAATAGATAAAATAAAATAAAATAGATAAAATAAAATAAAATAAGGTAAAATAAAATAAAATAAGGTAAAATAAAATAAGGTAAAATAGATAAAATAAAATAAAATAGATAAAATAAAATAAGGTAAAATAGATAAAATAAGATAAAATAAAATAAAATAAAATAAGGTAAAATAAAATGAGGTAAAATAAGATAAATAATATTTACAGTAATAAATTCTAAATTGTGCAAAAGGTACAAAATGGTAAATAAAATAAAATAAAATTTAAAGAAAAAGTAAACTTCTGCAATATGTGCAGTAAACTGATTGTACTTTTGAAACTGTACTATGCTTTCCTTTAGAGTCACCCACATGTTTACTCTTTACCACCCATTCTTCTTTTGCTATTAAACAATTTTTTGCATGCTAATAATCTAAACTAAGATGCTATAAACATCATATGTGCTAAATCTGTAGCATGTTAGCTTAAAGCAGCACTGTGCCTGATCATAACCTTACTAAGCTGCTAGCATAGCTGCAAACTGACCCTAGTCCCTCCTTTGTTTTTCTCTCTTGCAGACCAGAGGACTGTCAGCTGTCTTTTTTACCAGCGAAGACATCAAACAAGAATTTGATTGATCATCTGTGAGAATCATGCACAAACACACAAACACACAAACACATGGACTGTCTTGTGTGTAGAAAATGTAGTCTGTCTTTAGACAAAAAGAAACATTGTTCAAACCAGCTGCAGTGGGTGGTTTGTAACCGGGGTCGGGCTTCAGGCGCTGAGCCCTTCTACTTAAGCAACATTGTTGTTGACCACTTTTTTATTCAATCAAAAATTGTGGTTAACTCCCTCCAACAGCTCAGCTTTGAACATCTGATGTGAAGCAGTAAATAAACAGTGTATTGTTATTTGTATTGTAATTTTTTTAACCTAGCTCTGTGAAAGCTGCTATACTAAAGATAACATTTATTTACTTACTTTTCTATACCAAAAACAAAACAAAAACACAAGTCCAACACTTGACATCTAGTCAAGTTTTAAAATAATTGTTTTAAAGAAAATCTATATTTTATTTGAACATAAACTAAAAAAAAACCTAAGTACACATTGATTGTTTTTTTCTGAGAAAACAAGTGTGAAAACAGCAAACATTGTTCTAAAAATGTATTTCTGTCCTCCCGTTCAGAGACCAGGACCAGGGCCCGGACTCAGGTGAGACCAGCAGTTGTCAGTCTTTACACAGTCGTGGTCAGATTTCTGTCTTTGCATTCATTTTTGGTTTACTGTCTTACTCTCTGTGTAGAGGGGGAGGAGTCCTGGACAACCAATCAGGGCCTGTATATCAGCATCGGCATCATGTCCATCCCCTGTCTGAGTCCGCATGTACCTCAAGGACTGGCTCCTAACAGCAGGTACATGTTGTGTATGATGAGCAGAACGTTAAAGGTAAGCTTTGCTGTGACCTTGAATGCACCGCACTGCCGGTCATGACATTGTGTTTCTCTTTCACTTCCTGTTTGTTGAAAGGGTCTCAAATGGTAGCGCCTCATTGATCGCAGTGGGAAACACTTCCAGGTCAGAGTTCATCAAACACCTGAAGAGATACAACAGCTCCAGCGGACAGGTGAGAGCAGCTGTCACAAAACATCACACCAAGTATGACACTACGTCAGGGGACAAAATCAGCTCTTAAATGCAACGTTCTTTTGGATTCGGGGTTTGATAGGTTTATGTGGAATTGAAATCCAGTAGAAAAACAATTTATTGAATCCCATTAATTTACCTTAAACAAGATTTGTTGGGCTGTTCAACTCATTTATTGATGGGACAGGAAACATTGAGAGGGAGAGAGACAGTACGGGAAAGACAAGCAGCAAATGTTGAGGGCTGGACTTGAACCTGAGACAGCCGTGTGGAGTGTAACACCTGCACATTGGGTACAAGATCTGCTCAGTTGCTTAATGTAAAGTTGATAATAAAATCCTTAAATCACCCTTTCCTGGCTGAGATGACGGGCAGTCTTAAATGGCAGAGCAATAATATATTTATGAGCAGCATAACTCAAAAACAGTTTTTTTTTTATGCGTTGCATCTGCTACCTCCTCCAAATACTCTTCAGGGCTGATCACATGCACAAGCTAGTTTTACCAAATGTAATTGATGCTGCTTTTACTCACAGATTATCTCATTTCAGGTTAAAGAATAATAAATTAAAACAAGGTTTATTTTTGGGCTTTTTATGCCCTTGTTTAGAGATAGGACAGAAGTTATAATCAGAGAGAGAGAGTGGGGAATGACATGCAGGAAAAGGGCCCACAGGTCGGACTTGAACCCAGGCCGCCCGCTTGGAGGACCACAGCCTCTGTACATGCCGCACACGCACTAACCACTAGTCTAACTGCGCCCCAAGAATACATTTTAAAGTCAGAGCTTAATGATTCGGGGTATTTTGCTGATCCAGATCCAGTACGGGCTGTGTTTTATTTATCTCCGTAAGCTGGAGACGTGTTTCAATCCTGATCTCGCTGTCTCCTCCTCATGTACCAAATAAACAAACTAGTTGGTGAGTAGATTAGCCTGGTTCAGCACGGCCTGGTCTGGACCGGCCTGGCCTCAGAGACTGCACACTAACCTACTTACTAAATATACTGTTGGCTCGTCGTTCACTGTCCTGCATTGGAAACGGGCTGTTTACTCACTGACCTACATCCTGTTAGCCTTCACACTGACTTTAGGACTGACAGCTCAGCGTCAAGCACAACGAGATCCTGGTGATCCATGACAACACACTGTGGACAGTGAGCCTCACCTGAGTCAGTCCTGTCAGTGGATGTTTGTATAGAAATACTTCAAGTGTAACTGCATTTTCAGATGAAAGATCAAAAATGTATGGAACATCCATCCTGCTTTTTTTCATTTATTTATTTTTGTGTAGAAATTAATTTTTTTTAAATAATAAGATCCAACAAAAGGGAGGTATAACAAAGCAGAAGTTTTGTTCCAAAAGACAAACTTTCAAAGAAACCTTCTTCTCTTTAAAATGTTTCTACAGCCCTCTGTGAGAATATACTGAGAAAACACTCGATTTTGTTCTTTTTGATTATCTTCTTTATCATTTCCTCTATTTTAAAATAATCCTAATTTCTAAGAACTGGAAAGTGACATATTGTCTGTCTGTCCGTCGGTCCGTCTGTTGGTCTTTGCTGCCCCCTGTTAGAGTTTCACGATGCTACACAAGGGACAGTAAACTGAGTCACTGTTCCAGATTAACAAGCTGTTTAAAGAGGATCAGAGCTTTTTTGTTCCTGTCAGCTGACCATTAACATGCCAGGACACGAACACACACACACACACACACACACACACACACACACACACACACTCTGTTTGATTTCTCCTGATCAGTTTGTCGGTCCATCTGTTCTAATTTCCTGTCTGCAGTTCAGCTTCTCCTTCGTGGAAACTCATGATGTGTCAGCGGTAAGGATCCGCCCACGGTCCAAGATTGGCTGGTCGGAGGAGGAGAGCGAGGAAGAGGGAGACTCCAGAACGTCGCCCATCATCCAATCAGAGGGAGCTGCCTTTCCGTGGAACATCGACGGAGAGCTAGTGGAGATCGCTAACGAAGTGCTCATCAGGTCTGATACTCTCTTATAGATTGAATGAATCTGCACGGTGTTATTACACACAGTGAAATGGAAAATGCAGCAGATATTGAAATATTTCATATATATTTATATTGGATAGAAATGTTTATTATCCCTGAAGGATTTCCAGTAGTCACAGTGATGGAAAAGAATGAAACTCTGTGCCTTTGAATGGCTCATTTTGTAAAAAAAAGAAAGAAAAAAAACTCCCAGATGGCTCAGCTGACGATTCAGAAGTCATATCCACCTAGATATATCACACATTTCACTTTTCTTCCATCCTCTTAAGCTGTTTTCATTTACTTTTTGATCTGCAACATGTTCCTTTATTCTGTGGTTAAGTTAATGTTATTTAATCTCTTATTATTTTATCTCTTTCAAAATAAAAGCAGGGACGTATTGAAACAGGAAGTAAAGTACCCTTAGCTTAAGAAAGTACAAAATTACAAAATAAAAGCATTAAAAAAACGTAATTGAAATGCAAAATAAATGCATATCAAACATGTGAATAAAAATGAAATGAATTGTGATTAACTTTTGATTTTCATTCTTTCATCGCAAATTTAAAAAAGTTTGGCACTTCAGCAACCGCCATCTTAGTTCTTTGGAACCAGAAGTGACCATATTTGGACGTATTTTGGATCTGCTTTGCTAAATCTACTTTTTATATAGTCCTATTTGTTAAAGCCACAACTTTCTCTGGCCTGGGTGTGGACATGTATAACATCTATTCACTTGTTTTTGGGGTCACTGTTCACAAACTGACATTGTGGGGACACGTATTAATGAAGTCAAGTTTATCATTAAATGTTAGGGTGAAGACTTGCTTTAAAGTCAGGGTAAGGTGAGGGTTAGAGGTGTTGAAAGAACTGTTAGGGGATTAGTTTGTGTCTTCAGGAAATTACTCAATCCAAAGTGATGTCCTCTGAAGTGATGAAAACCTGAATGTGTGTGTGTGTTGTTCAGGGTCCACCCTCAGCTCATCACTCTGTACGGGGAGGAGGTGGACGAGGCGGAGTCCACTGTTTCCTGCAGCTGCATCTGAGTCCAGCAGAGGATTTGCTCCTGTGTGTTTGTTTGTATGTTTGTTACAAACAAGACACATCACCTTGGTGACCACAAATGATTTGACACTGCCCTCTTCAGGTCATTACTGTAAACGCTACAACATGAACTTGTACTAAGGCTTCTTTCAAAGCAGCAAAAACAGATTAGAGACAGATTCTCACAGCTTTCTGATCATGACATTAAAGCTTCATAAATCGATTTTTTTTTATTGACAACTGCAGATTTAATAACATATCAAGTTACCCATAAGCTAACTTTCACTACCTGTGCTTTTTGAAGATGTAAGTTTATCACCTCTGGACTTAAACAATAAGGAGAAAGGTTTTCTAATCAAATTAATGTTTACATTTTTACCTTTTATTTGCCTATTTTTTTTAACTGAAACTTTTTATTCTGTTTTCCTGTTGCTTTGGCAGTGAGCAAATACTTTTCTATTATTATTATTATGATGAGTCCAAACTTAAATATGGGACTTTTTTTTAAAAATGTGGATTGACTCAAACATGGTAAGAAAAAGGAGTTAACTTCAACAAAGCCCCAACAAAGATTGTATTGATTGTTTTATAGGTGTTTGTGTGTTGGACTGAGTCAATGAGTCCAAAGAGCGTTTTAAATATGACCTCATTTTATTTCTAATTATGAGAGAAACTAATACCAGTAAAAAAAAAAAAGAGGCAAGTTCAAACTGTTTAAATAGAAAATCCTTCATTTTAATGGAAAGTGTTGATAAAAGCAGTGAGACTCTCCAGTGCAGAATATCTTCACATAAACAAAATGACAAACTCATTAATTAAAATATAAAAAAAAAAAAACATCTGTGTGTTGTGCATTTGTACAAAATACATAAACAGAAGGAAGCATAGCAGCTGTTTTTAAATGTCTACATCTGCAACAAACTGAAACATTAAACTAAGCTTTGAGTGAATTAGATATCTTCAACATTTTCTAATTTTCAAGTAGTCTTCCATCTTTTAACCCTGTGACTCAGTTTGTTGCTGGCTGTGTGTTCTGTCCGTTTACCAAAAACATTTCTCACCGCGATCTCAGGCTGTTAGCTCAGGAACATTTAGGACCACTTCACCTTCAAATTAAAGCTCCTGTGGGGAACTTTTTGTTTGTGTCATTTTTGGAGCCCCTGTTGGACAAAGTAGTACATCTGATCTCTTGTCCTGTACATGCATGGGTAGTGTATTCACTCATTAACATCATTTGCTGTGGTGTTTCATCAGAGAGCTGTAAACCGTCTCATCACACACCTTCTCCCTTGCATTATTGCAGGCATTACAAATTACACTCCAGAAAGAATCAGTCTCGTTGATTACGGTCTTGCTTGCTTTTGTCGGTCATATAGAGGCACAAGTACTTTCAGTCTATTTCAAAACCAGTTAGAAAAGGGATCTCCGTCACAAACTCTACCTCAAGTTTTACTTATTTGTGCAGCATGTTGGTCTTGAAAAGCGCACTATAAATACGATTTATTTTTTTATATAAATCCCAAATGAGAATAAATGCTCCATTATTGTTACCTAGAAAAGTTGATGAAACGTATTTAAGTGATGTTGAAACAGTAGATTACATTCAAGCCTTTCTTAATGTCACATCATGTTTGTAAGAAGGCTGCTGCTTATCTTACATCGTTCTCAGCTTGTCCCCAAACGCATTAAGACAGTTTCTGGTACATTTCTCACATCAGTTTTGGCTCGTTAGTGGACCATACAAATAGGAAACAGATGTTAATAATGTGATAAGCACGAGCATGAGAATTCAGACTGATCGAACCAAAAAGTACATCCCTGTCATATTTGTTTCTTGGTGACAAAGTTGGAGCTTTGTGATTTAAAGTGTGATAATTCAGCTTCCTCTGATCTTCATGAGAAAAATGATCTGCACATTAAAAATATAAGAGGAGCTCGGGAGTTTTTTATTAAATCAAGACAGCAGCCTGTCAACCTGAATCCAATAATATAAACTGTTCTGAGCTGCATTAAAACAGTGGAGACAGAATTGAGTGCCTGTGGTGAGGCTCTTAAAGGTACTATGTTCACTCGTGTTCTTAACTTATTCCTACTCTTACTTGATTTTTTTTAAATAATCATACTTCTTCAACTTCGGCTTTCTCTCAGCTTTTGTTTTCTTTTTTAATTCTGTAGTTGAGATTTATTTCCACTGAAAAGTGCGTTAAAGATAAAACAGTTTATTATTATTATTAATATTCCGACCCAGGCAATTTCTAGCTGGCTTGCAATTCAAAATGCTGTTTTGAGTGTTGTGTGTCCTGAGTTGTTGCCGTCTCCTCTAAATAATGCTCGTGACAGACATGAGGTTGAATTTGGTAAAGAACATCCCCCTCTCTCCTTCCGTGCTGATTGGAGTTATGATGCAACTGAGGAAAATGAGAAGCCACAACAGCCAAATAGTAAAAAGAGTTTTTCTGGTGAACTACAGCAGCCACTGAGCTTTTCGCTAAACCTTTAGTCAACTTGGGACATGATCACACTTTTCAGTCGCAATGGCTTTCAGGCTTTCTTGTTTTGTACTTTCCAGCTCTCTGTTCTCACAAAATATTTATCCAAGAGTGAAAAGTGACTTAAAAAAAAAAGAAGCGATATCTGTTGAGACACAGACGAATTCTGCTGCCAGTGTCAGTCTTAATAAGTCTGACCCACAGAAAAAATGCAATTCTATCACATCCAGCACCAGCACATTGCAGAAGCCACAGCTTGACTACTTCCTCTGTGCAACAACGGTACATTATAGCCAGTATGTTCTCTGTGTGTGTGTGTGTGTGTGTGTGTGTGTGTGTGTGTGTGTGTGTGTGTGTGTGTGTGTGTGTGTGTGTGTGTGTGTGTGTGTGTGTGTGTGTGTGTGTGTGTGTGTGTGTGTGTGTGTGTGGCCAGTGCATAACATGTTGGTCAGCAGGTAAACAAAAACATCATAAGACTAAGCACCCAGACAAAAAGGAGGTTTTCCAGAGAGTTTGAGCCAATCAGAGGCCAGGTTGCCGCCCCCTCAGATCAAAGGTCATCAAGAAGTCTCTTCCTTTGGTTGGTTTCCTTTTAAAAAATCCAAAAATGGAGGCCTCAGGCCACATCCCAGGGAAGCCCCGAGACCTCCTTATTCGTCCATTTGCCTTTTTTTAATCCTTCATTCATCAATTGCTGCAGTCTTCTTCAAGTCTTTTAACTTTGTGACGGCACATCAAAGCAGAAATATTTCATTTAAGGCACAGTCGGATTCAGACGTGTTTGGGAGACAGTTAATGAGCCGTCACACTCGAGACGTGTCTGTGTTGTCTCAGTGTGGCTGTAAACCACCTGACACAGTCTGGACAGATTTCATTGGCTGATGAGGTCCAACAGTCGTACTTCCTTCTGTTTTCAAAGAAACGGGGTAGCCATATTTTCACACACGGCATCCCATCCATCAGTTTATTAGTGACTGTTGCACAGTCACCACGTGAAGCTCCACTCTGTGTTCAGATATCAGCGGTGATAGCCGGAGGTGACGCTCAGGATTAGGAAGTGCTCTCTCGTTTGTCATTTTTAGGAACATAGTCCCAGCTGTCTCTTTTGAACTTCTCCTCCTCTTTATTCTTCTGGAAGTCCCTCTTAAAGAATCCAGCCTGAGAGACAACAGACGGACAGACAGGCGGACAGAAACATAAAGAAAAACATTTAAGTTGTTTTATTACTACAACTATTAACATTTTGATACACGCTGTATTTTAATCACAAGTAGTGATGATATCCCTTTGTTAATGTCCTGTATTTATATATATGTGCTTTTTTTTTATGGAGTAACTAGACTGCAATATGGTATACCATTATGAAATACTATTATATTGAAATATACTGCTGTATTTCTCAGTACATCATACTGCAGTAGAATGCAATTCTTTTAATTGATCACAACGTTCAAAAGCGATCAATTGAAGAACACCTCTGGTTTGTGGCATGTGTGTGGGCCTACCTTCTCCCTAAGTCTGCTGATTTTGCATTGCCCTGAACCTACGTGATGTGCGTATAACTACCTCCTTTTTTTAAACAACTGTGCTTTAACCATCATCATATTACCATATTACCGCAGTTTCACTACCATTATATCGTATGCTGAAGTTTTTAGTAAACTTAATCGCTGAATTCTGCAGTTCTCGGTACGTCACATGATGTTACACCAGTTTATCTGTGCATCATATTATAATATGCATTTCCATTTGAATGTATAGTCTTAATCAATCTTTAGTTGTATCACTCAAATTCAGAACACATGGCATCCTAAGACACTCTACTCAGAGCAGGTAAAAGACCGTACTCTTTGTTATGTTATCTAGAAAGACCCAACTTCTCTTGATTCCTGCACAAGCTGACTTACATGTTACCATATCAGAAATATTTATTCATGAAAGGTTTTTATGCAAAAACAAAATAAACAAAACCAAGTTTTACCTTCCACAGACACCAGATAAGAGCAGACAGGATCAACAGACCCAAAACTAGACTGACCACGATGATGAAGATCTTCACTAATGTCGAGGGCTTCTGTGCGAAAAGAGCTTCCACCACCACCTGGAAACGAAACACACAGGACGTATGAGTATTAACAACACACAGGACGTATGAGTATTAACAACACACAGGACGTATGAGTATTAACAACACACAGGACGTATGAGTATTAACAACACACAGGACGTATGAGTATTAACAACACACACGCCTGTATGAGTATTAACAACACACACTCCTGTATGAGTATTAACAACACACTCCTGTATGAGTATTAACAACACACTCCTGTATGAGTATTAACAACACACAGGACGTATGAGTATTAACAACACACACTCCTGTATGAGTATTAACAACACACTCCTGTATGAGTATTAACAACACACTCCTGTATGAGTATTAACAACACACTCCTGTATGAGTATTAACAACACACTCCTGTATGAGTATTAACAACACACTCCTGTATGAGTATTAACAACACACTCCTGTATGAGTATTAACAACACACATGACGTATGAGTATTAACAACACACAGGACGTATGAGTATTAACAACACACTCCTGTATGAGTATTAACAACACACATGATGTATGAGTATTAACAACACAGGACGTATGAGTATTAACAACACACATGACGTATGAGTATTAACAACACACAGGACGTATGAGTATTAACAACACACATGACGTATGAGTATTAACAACACAGGACGTATGAGTATTAACAACACACATGACGTATGAGTATTAACAACACACAGGACGTATGAGTATTAACAACACAGGACGTATGAGTATTAACAACACACATGACGTATGAGTATTAACAACACACAGGACGTATGAGTATTAACAACACACACTCCTGTATGAGTATTAACAACACACAGGACGTATGAGTATTAACAACACAGGACGTATGAGTATTAACAACACACACTCCTGTATGAGTATTAACAACACACATGACGTATGAGTATTAACAACACACACTCCTGTATGAGTATTAACAACACACAGGACGTATGAGTATTAACAACACACTCCTGTATGAGTATTAACAACACACACTCCTGTATGAGTATTAACAACACACTCCTGTATGAGTATTAACAACACACTCCTGTATGAGTATTAACAACACACTCCTGTATGAGTATTAACAACACACATGACGTATGAGTATTAACAACACACATGACGTATGAGTATTAACAACACACTCCTGTATGAGTATTAACAACACACTCCTGTATGAGTATTAACAACACACTCCTGTATGAGTATTAACAACACACTCCTGTATGAGTATTAACAACACACTCCTGTATGAGTATTAACAACACACTCCTGTATGAGTATTAACAACACACTCCTGTATGAGTATTAACAACACACAGGACGTATGAGTATTAACAACACACAGGACGTATGAGTATTAACAACACACACTCCTGTATGAGTATTAACAACACACTCCTGTATGAGTATTAACAACACACACTCCTGTATGAGTATTAACAACACACAGGACGTATGAGTATTAACAACACACTCCTGTATGAGTATTAACAACACACTCCTGTATGAGTATTAACAACACACACTCCTGTATGAGTATTAACAACACACTCCTGTATGAGTATTAACAACACACTCCTGTATGAGTATTAACAACACACAGGACGTTTGAGTATTAACAACACACAGGACGTATGAGTATTAACAACACACTCCTGTATGAGTATTAACAACACACAGGACGTATGAGTATTAACAACACACTCCTGTATGAGTATTAACAACACACAGGACGTATGAGTATTAACAACACACAGGACGTATGAGTATTAACAACACACAGGACGTATGAGTATTAACAACACACTCCTGTATGAGTATTAACAACACACAGGACGTATGAGTATTAACAACACACTCCTGTATGAGTATTAACAACACACTCCTGTATGAGTATTAACAACACACAGGACGTATGAGTATTAACAACACACTCCTGTATGAGTATTAACAACACACTCCTGTATGAGTATTAACAACACACAGGACGTATGAGTATTAACAACACACTCCTGTATGAGTATTAACAACACACTCCTGTATGAGTATTAACAACACACTCCTGTATGAGTATTAACAACACACTCCTGTATGAGTATTAACAACACACACTCCTGTATGAGTATTAACAACACACACTCCTGTATGAGTATTAACAACACACAGGACGTATGAGTATTAACAACACACAGGACGTATGAGTATTAACAACACACTCCTGTATGAGTATTAACAACACACAGGACGTATGAGTATTAACAACACACTCCTGTATGAGTATTAACAACACACAGGACGTATGAGTATTAACAACACACTCCTGTATGAGTATTAACAACACACAGGACGTATGAGTATTAACAACACACTCCTGTATGAGTATTAACAACACACAGGACGTATGAGTATTAACAACACACAGGACGTATGAGTATTAACAACACACTCCTGTATGAGTATTAACAACACACAGGACGTATGAGTATTAACAGCACATAGAAGTAGATATCAGGTTACTTTTTTAAAACTTTCAACTCATAGAGTTGAGCTCAAGCTTGATCCAGATGTTGGTGGTCTTCGTCTTACTTTACAGTGTTGTTAAGATGTAACTGGTGTCAAGGTGTTTTACCTCTGCTGCTCGTTGTTCATGGATAAAGACTGTGTGAGGACCTTCTCTGGGATTTGACATCGTCGCTGTGCTTTCCATCCTCATGATGCCATGACGACCCTGGGACAGATACAAGCAGAAAAACATGAGCTGTTGTCTCTGAAGCGTTTCACCAAAAAAGAAAAATACAGAAACAAACAATGCTTCAACACGGTGCAGTAGTTCATGTAAAAAGTAGATCAGATTGCATGTAATTGGAGACTTAGTGTGTTAGACACTAAGGGCTCATCTGAGTAGCTGTGTGTGTGTTACCGGAGCTTGTAGAAGTACATCGGGGTTCACTTTGATCTCCAGCTGGATGCTAGCTTCTCTTCCTGATTCCAGGTTACCAAGACGACACACCAACCGCTCACACAGCTCATCACCACGGCCACAAAACTGCACACAAGAGAAAAAGATCAAGATCTGTGCATGTTTGGTTGTTGCTGTCTCGCTTGAATCCTCAACAGATCTCGATTGACTGATTAACCATGACGCATTTAGATGTGTTCTTTATACAATCCCAATGATCTCTTTGCTTTGATGTGAAGACCTTAAATACGACACTTTCCCACAACTGTTAAATTAATATGAATTAGTCAAAAAACTTCAAATCGTGAAAGAAATTCTTCTGACAGTTACATTTCTCATTTCTCCACAGCATTGCCTACAGGGACTTGTAGTTCTCTCCCAAAGGTGTTGTGGCTTTTTGTTTACTTTTTCATCACTTAAAAAGTTTCCAAGCAATTATTTAAAAAAATAAAAAAATAAAAAAAAATCAACTGCAAGTGAATGTGTGTGTCTGTTTTTACTGCGTGTGTGAGGGTGTGTGTTTGTACCATTCTGCGGGTTGTCGTCGATGAAAAAAAGAAGACGAGCTGCTTGATGAAGGAAGCCTCGGGGACCTCGCAGTCTTCAATGACCGAGACGGTCGTATCGCTGAGTGAGCACACACCCAGAGACGACTGCAAAGACAAAAACTCATGTTCACACTCAAAAAAGTCATGCAGGAGAGAATCCACAGGTCGGATTCGAACCCGGGCCGCCTGCTTGGAGGATTTCAGCCTCTGTACATGAGGGACATGTACTAGCCACTAGGCTACTGCCCCCCCCCTGCCCCCATGTGTTAATTTTAAATAAATTATATTTAGAAATGCACAGATAGTTTAACAAGATATGCTGGTGTTGTTGACGTTCTTAAAATGTGATTTTAGCTTTATTTAAAGAAACTTGTTATAAAGATTTTTTATATTCCAAGAAACCTCTCTTTCCCATATTCTTTTTTTTTTTTTAACAGACAAAGATGTTAGTCGGACAACTGAAACACCAGATACTGAAATGTATCTAGAGAAACCTGAAGGGATCCACACAGGTCCTAGATAAAAGGTTTTATTCTGACTTGGCTACGCCGCCTACTTCTGGTGTTTCTACCGGTTCCATCATTGGACGTACCTGCCAGTCGACCACCTGCAGCAGTCTGTGTCGGTACGGTGTGAGGATCTTCGGCAGAGTGATTTCAACCACAGTATCTACAGACCTGCTGGGACCAGAGTTCAACACCTGCACACAGACAAAACAACAGATACACCACAAGGATCAGTACAAGTCAAAACTATTCAATAATAAAGTGCAATATTTACCTTTGATTCAGTGACTAATGAGGTTTTTGTTGAACTATTGTAACAGGCAAGATGGCCGCAAAAACATTCACTAGTCGAGAACATTCTTCTGCTTGACAATAAAAAAAGAAATAAAACATTCAAGTGATTTAAGTGACTTTATGTCAACTGTGTGTGTTTTTCAATGTACTCACAATTCTCAAACAGCGAATGAGCGGTATGGGGCTGCATGCGTCACACTCGACTCATCACTTATTTAGTTGAAACATTGCCATGCCTCTTGTGTACCCACAGTCACACAAACACAAAACTGCCAAGAGCAATACGGGTCTGATGAAGTCCACTCACACCTTCTCACGCCTTCTTTTGCTCCCGCTGCTTCAGTGGCGGTGTGTGAATGGGATTAGTTACTTCTGATGGATGATGCTACATAGCGATCATCACTGCCATCAGTGTGTGAATGGGTGGGTGTGACATGTGGTGTAAACGCGCTTTGAGTAGTCGGAAGACTAGAAAAGCGCTTTATAAGCTCAAGTCCATTTACCATTCTTTTATTGATTTCATCTCAGCCAAGAATTCACTGTTCTGAACCACACATGGTGTTTACCTTGTATGTGTAGTTGAATCTCTCAGGGTAGCAGTCAACTGGAGTCAAGTCTTCATCTCCAAACACGAACGTGGTGGGAGTCACAAAACTGCACACACACACACACACACACACACACACATACACACACACACACACACACACACACACACACAAACACAGAATCTGCTGTAAAACTTCACTTAAAGTAAAAAAAAAATACTTTAATTTTTTCTTAAAATCAGTTGATCGAGCTTGCTGATTATAAACTGGGTTTGAATTGAACATCATTGTTAAATGAAGTTGAACTGCTTTCATTTCTTGTCCTTTTTTTTTTGTACATCTTGAATGTCACAACACTGGTTTATTGTTTTATAACAAATGTAAGGTTGTGTTCTCTGTTGACTTGTTGAAACTTTGCTTCCACTATGTCTAAAGAACACTCGTTCAAATATTGAGCTTCAGTGTGAGTTATCCTCATGAAGGCTGACTCACCCATGGATGTTCATGTTGATCTCATTTTTGAGAGGCAGGAGGAGACTGATGGCGTTGTCACGGAGATACTCGTCCCGCTCGTAGTTATCGCTGAAAACAAAAAGATTGAACACATTTACCTGCAAGTGTCTCACCTGTTGATCACACATGGATTAAATCGCCTACAAGTCAGTTTTTAAGTTCAACTGGAACAATCATGTTCACGGGGGTTACCTACCTGCTGGTGTTGACGTGGATGATGATGTCACCAGGTGTGCTGTTCTGGCTAACATGCAACAGGAAGCTGATATTCAACTACAAAAAACAAACACAGATTTGATTTTTTTTTTTTATGTCGCTGTTTTAGTAACTGAGAGCGCCACTTTAAAAAAACTGTCCCCCTTCTCCAGCTGAGTCTCATCTAGCATCTTTATTCCTTCTTATTCCATTTTCAACCTGAATTGCATCAATATTATCTCTTTTGTATTTTGAATAACATTTCACCTAAATCTGCTGCTTGGTTCTTTTCCTGGGGGGGGAACTCTGATATTTCTTTCACAACATGTACTGTTAAAAAAAAAGAACTGAGAAGGAGGAAATACAGCAAATATGTGCCGACAGTTCAAAACTGGAGAACATGAAGTACATACACCCTCAATCCGACCTTTTACCTCTACACTACAGGCTGGGGGTTAGGAGCATTAAAAGCTCATTTCTATTTTTGGGAGAAAATCAGACACTCTCACTGGAGGTAATGTTCCTCTTTCATTATTTTTCTCTTTTCAGTTTTGGGACAGTTACCCAACTGGATGTCAATTTCTTTTTTGTTAGTCTATATAGGAGCTCATATTGTCAAAAAAATAGAGACAGCACCTACTCTTAAAAAACAGAATCATTCATCAAATATTACCAGATTACTGAAAGGACAATATCCAAGGACAGCATTAAAGTGAAACCATCTCATGAGAAATAAAGCTCCAATAATAAAACTCTTTAGATTAAAAGGCTCCTACAGCCTCTCAACATTATACATTTGAGGAACGCTATGATTTCTGTTTGTCTTTCCTTTTTTTACATGTGTGTATTGAGTGGCTGGGAATTAAATACTATCTGTGATGTGAATCATATTTAACTGTGAGTTACTTGTTCAGTGTTTCCCCTAGGTTTACAGCGTTGGGGGGGGTGGGGACAAGCCGACAGCGGTGTTCATGTGTTACTTTTAATGACAGCTGTCCTTTTCTATCAGAAAGGTATCCTTAATGACTTATTTCCCTGATTTCCAACTCTATACAGTATCCTATCTCTGCAATAAAGGCACAAAAAGCCCAAAAATAAATCTTAAAAAAAAATATATATAATATAAATATAATAATATAATGGTAGGGGAAACACTGTTGTTGTTAAGGAATTCAAACAGGGTCATATCATGGATTTTATTTTTGTGTGGAGCGTATGACGAATATAAAACATGTTCAATCTTGAACGAGTCAGACTCATATTACAAAATAAAACAATCATAAAAAGTTTACAATATAATTAGTGATAAGAAGCTAACTTTAGCATCATGATTATAAAGAACGATTAGCACTGCACGCTCAACATTTTAGCATGATGCCTTCAGTTCAAAGCATATGTGCACATAAGTGTAACCCCACAGAGCAGCTGGCTGTCAGCGCTTCATTTCATGAAACTATTTCAATAACTACTTGGACTTTGATAAGGCTTACCTGGGCGTTGGCTGGAAGGAGGAGGCTTGTAGCACCACAGGTTACACTGACTGTTGTGCTGTTGTCTTCCTGTGTGACGTCACAGCTGATGCTGTTGTCCTCCTGCATACACAAACAAACAGGCAGCTTGTTATCATGTAGTATCCGCCAGTCATAGTCAAGATTTCAAACTTGAAAATCCACCATCCAGTGCTACAAACATCCCTGAAGTTAACTCACATTGTGCAGGACTTTGACGTAGTGAATATTGTCGGGGAACCGCAGCGTCACTCGTGGCAGGAAGGCGTCGTCTCCAGAGTTCAGCAACGAGGTTTTCAACGAGATGGTCTCTCCAGAGCCGAGAGCGAAGTACGGCTGCTGACTGTTGACAAACAATTCCTGTCAAAAGCAACATCTAAATACATCTGCAGCTCATAAAAGACACTTTTACTGAGGTTTAAGGGAAGAACATAACACATATTGACGTTCCCTTTTTTTTTCCACGTTTAGCCATATATTCACTTGAATGAAAAGCATTATGATCTTCACATTAAATATGAAGCTGGAGCAGAGAGACATTTGGCTTTTGAAGCTCCTTTATGATCTCAACATATTACATGTGTAGTTTGAAGAAAATTATTAAGACCATACATTTTCATCATTTACAATTACTTGTATTTTCAACAGAAACAAACACATGGTGCTGATTACAGACACACACAAAAACAAGTTTCGCTGTGCAAAAGCATATTAAAGCCAGCAGATCCAAAATTTGGTCTGCAAAAAAAAATCCTCCTCAGTTAGCCTGCAGCTAATTGACACCATGTGGTTTCCTCTTTGTGGGTAAACAAGAACTTCTCAAGAACTGAACTGTCTTATGTCTTGTGTAAAGAGCAGAAAGAGAAGGCAGTGCTACTTTGACCGTGTGTGTGTGTGTGTGTGTGTGTGTGTGTGTGTGTGTGCGTGTGTGTGTGTGTGCACTTACTCTGGCAGCACTAGCTGAGCAGAAAGCTGCATGTTGGTGGAACAGTTCACTAGAGAACAGGAGCGAGAAAACCAAGTCTGACAAAGAGAAAGAGGCAGAGTTCACTGATGATGTCATAATACAATACAAAGATGAACAGAATGACAAAACTATTCCTCATTGATGATTTGACAGACGACTCCAGCGGCCTCCGACCTCTGAACAAAGCTTATGATTCATGTCGTGGTGAATAACTCCAGCTGTAAATTCCTACATGTTAACTCTTCTGTCTCTGTTTTATGAGTCAGTAGGACGCGGGGAGGACGCAGAGCGAGCTGACTGCTGTCGGTTAATGCGCTGCAGATGAGGCGCTGCAGCTGTAAACACATCTGGATTAGCAGGAAGTCACCAGCAGAGTGTGGTGAGCCTGACATCAGACTAGCTGTTTCCTTTTCTTTAAAACACACATGTTAGATTGTCATCACTAGCCTGTAACTGGTAACTGTTAGAAATTGCCAGTAACTTGCTGAATCACTAGTAGCCTAAGTCCGTTTTAGTATTAGCTATTACTAGTTTGTTTTAGCAATGTTTGGTACCTGGTTGGTGATAGTGTTCTGGTGTCCTGTGCTCTGCTGCAGAATGGGTTTTAATGGAGGGAAGGTTCTGGAGGAGGATCGGTGGGGGCTTGTTTCTCTGTGACTGTAGGAAACCTCAAACTGGACTGGAGTAAAAATGTCCTTCACGTCTTTCTGCGGAATGAAGAAACGGGTACAGAAGGAGAATCCACATTATTAGCACAACCCCGGCTAATGTCCACGTTAGAATAGCTTTTTGTTATTAGTCATGTGTCAGTGTGTTACCCTGAGGTAAGCCACGTGTGTTGCACAGTTGACTTGGCCTAATCGGGCCCTCACACGCCCTCTTGTGCTGTTTGAAGACCCGTTACTATGGAAATAAAATCGATGGGGGAAAGACGGCTTATGGAGGAGGTCAGAGATCAAGTTATATTGAAGATCTAAAAAGGAGAAGAGGAAAAAATAAATCTTAAATACAGAAGGTAAGTTGTATTCTCCAAAGTACAATATTTGACCTTTTTTATTTCACTTTTACCGATCGCTCCTTTGAAATGTCTGGAACTGACGCTGAAGCAGACGGTGACATTGAGGCAGACAGTCGGAGTCTTGTGTTCTTGGCACAGCGCCACCTGCTTGTCAATCTGTTCAGGCAGAACCAGAGACGCCTTCACCTGAATCACGGGGCGGGTCCTGTTGCACATAGGACACATTCCCATAAATCAATACGGCGTGCTGAATCGACTTAGATGACGTTAGAAGATTTCCTCATGTCAGATTTCATATCTGGAGTGTAAGCATTAGATTAATTAGATTTTTACAAACACGTCTCTGCAACTAAAGAAATCACCTCAGTACGAGCAAATATCTGAAGCAGATGTTGGCAAACTTCTGGTTGTTCTAATTAAGGAGATCATGTTTGACCTGTTCTCTGATTTCAAAATAAAAGCAAAAGGAAATAAAACTACGACAAAACCTTTCAAAAGAAAGTTTAAGTGTGTTCTTACCTGAGAACTACAGCTGAGTCTGAGAGGAACGCACCAACAGCAACATCTGCAGAGACGGAGAGAGTTTAACCGTCATTCAAAGGTCTAATGAGAAGGATATTCACAATCTGGCACTGGTCGTTGTGAGAGTTGACTTTACCCTGATAGCCATTATCATCAATGTCAATGCCTGAGCTGAGCGACTGTCCGAACATCCTGAGGTCACGGCCAAGGGTGGATCCAGTAATCCTCTGAAAACACACACGGTATTTTTGGATAATATATTAAAGATAAGAACATATCTGAATGTATCTGCTCCCAACACTGCATGCTGTCCTATGAGGTTTTTTTTCCAAACGGTAAAAAACTTTAAAAGCCGGCATCAGTCGAGACGATTTCATTCTGTTGTAGTAGCATTGCATTTCTATCAGAATGTAGAGATCATAGATACTGAGCTTTGCAATCTCGCAGCACTCTACAGTTGAACTAAGTTTCAGTTTGAATGTATGTTAGTGTGTTTGAGCATCTAAAAACTTTGTATCAGTATTTCTTATTATCATCATTATATTTGGCAGCACTTTGAGTCCAACACAAAATTTCCCCAAGAAGACAATGAAGTGAATCGTAAGTGTTTTCACCTGAGACGGAGTGGGAGAGATGCCATCCTTCCTGCCGTTGTAAATGTAGACCGCTCCTTTAAGGTCGTCTTCCTGCGGGGCACCAATCGCCACATCTATACACACACACACAAAAAAAAAAAAAAAAAAAAGTTTATAGCTCTGTACATTTAAGGTCTCTTGTGGTCTAACCTATCGCCCTAAACTCAACCTTTCACTGAAAATTGTATTCCCTTTCTCTTAGGAAGCCAGTTATTCTTGTTGCATTTTCTATGAAACTTGTAACTGTATTGCTTTTCCGTCCTCGATGAAGTTAGGTCAATATTATCAGAAGGGGGGGTGGGGGGGGGGGGGGGGGGGGGGGGTGTTTCAAAGAATGTGCTCTCTGGAGTGACACTGACATATGACCTTAGTTTTTCTAAAAGTTCAACAGGATGAACGTTTGTAGAATTAGTACCCTAAACATGAGAAAACTACAGGATGGTCCTTTAATATTTAACCGGAGTGCTTTGAAGATGTGAGGGTCACTGAGTCAAACTTGTTACTGCAGGTTACTGCACACACACAAACACGAGCGCGCATACACACCCTTTTATACTGCCGCGCCAGATTAGAAGGCAGGTCCATTTGCAGAGCGGCAACAGTTTGTCATCACAGCTTTAATGAACTTAATAACACACTCCACCCTACACACACTCCACCCTACACACACACACACACACACACACACACACACACACACACCAGCTGCAGGGGTCTGCTGGTGGGTGTGAGTGTGATGTGTCTTGTGTTATCAGGATGTGGCAGTTACTGGCGGTCAGTCACTTGTGTTGGTGTTTGAGATGAGCCTCCAGGACAGCGTGTGTTTTTTGTTTCTGACTGTTTAGCGCAGCAGTAATCGCAGTATCGTTACAGAAACTAAAGTATTCGTGCATCATCAGATCAGAATGTGCTTAATGGCCTAATTGCCGCTCTTCAGGTGCCCTTGGGCAGGAAAAATGGATCCCAGCTGATCCCAACAACTGCTCAGCGGACGACTGAAGAGAGTGCTACTACTGCCACTGAAGCAGCGGTGGTAATAGTAGTCGTGTTGAGTTGTTAGCAGAACTAGAATAATAAGCAAAATTGGGTATAGGTATTTAGCAGCATTAGGAGTTTAGAAGTAGTAGTAGAGGTAGAAGTAAAAGTTAGAAGTAGTTTCAAAAAGAGTAGGAGGAGGAATAGTCATCGGGAAAAAAACTTAGGAAAAAGAAGAATTGTATTATTAGCTTTTGCAAAAGTACAAACAGCAGTGATAGTTGTACAAAAAGGAACAGTAACGCTTGTAGAAGTAGCAGTAGTCGGTAATAATTTAAGTAGTGTTAGCAGAAGTAACTGTAGTGGTTGTAGAAGTTGTATTTGAAACACCAGGAGTGGCTATTTGTAACACCAAACCTCCGCAGTATTTTGTTTGAAGTGGTGGAGTTATTGCAGCCCTTTAAGCAGCATCATTAGTTAAACTATCTGCAGAGGCATAACTCACATTATTAGTGATGGGAGTATTAGTTATACAGAGAAAGTCGTTGTCAGTAAGATGAGAAGGAAGAAGAGTTTTTGCAGTACCAGTATTGATCACAACTACAACCAGGACTTTGCAGAAGCAGAAGTAGTTAGAAGATAACTTTTTTTTAGCAGTTTTTAGTAGAAGATGATGTAGTGCAAGCAGCACCAACACTCACAGTAACAACAGGTTTTAAAAAAAATCCCAATGGTGCCGACAACAGTTCTGCTAGTATTGTCCTTATTTGTCTTCACTAAAGTAAAAGCTGGTCAGTCGGGTTGATCAGTTAGGGGTATTACCGGGGTAACCGTCATCGTCCAGGTCTCCCAGGTCAGCGATGGTCTCTCCAAACCGGGCAGCGTAGGCGTCTTTACCAGTCAGCTGAAACTCCGCCTCCACCAGCTTGGCCTGAGACAGAGTCCATGTTTGTTTTAGAAAACAGACATTTAAAAAAGTGTGACACACTACCCCTTTTCACCAAAGATTATTTGAAATGTCACAGCAAGTGAGAAATACGTCTAAGTTTCAAGGTCTTGGTGTTGAGTATGCTTCTGTCACAACATCAAAGCTTACCGGGAGACTAGAACAGGACAGAGCCTTTATCAATGCTCAGCTATGCAATTACAGGTCAAATGTCTGCTATGAAAACAAAATGAACTCCAAAGAGTCAGTATTCAGACTAAAAGTCCTTGTTTTTTTAAAGGTACTTATTCCTATTATGGAATGTATTTTAAAAGAAATGTCAGGACATTTGCAAAGGAAATTAAGTTACAACATCTACTGGAGTTGCGGATATAAATTAGTAATGGGACAAACTGAATGGGTTTTCATGGACTTGAGTATCCCGGTTATGAGCCATATCCTGGTTTTGATCATTTCCGGGATATGGCGTTTACATGCACAACACATAAACAGGGTTACTTAAGAAACTCAACTACTCAAGTCCATGTTAACACTCTCATGGCTGATGTAATTTATTCAACAGTGATGAAATACAAGGGCTCAATAAGCCCCACTTAAACATGACAGAAGAACACCATTGATATTTGTGTAACGCTTTCATCTGAGGAAGGCTTTGGTCTCATTTATATACCACCACGTGAATTATCATGCTCGACCATTCTTCAAACAGGTCAGTGTGAAAGATGTGTCTGTATTTCAGACATGTGATGTCGGCAGCTGAAACGTCACATGATAGCATATTCATAAATAATTGTGGGAGTATGTACTCGACTGTAGACATTATCTTTACTGTTTGTTTGTCAAATCTACATCTTTCCAGCTCCTAGGATTTATCTAGTTTATACGTTCATGCATTTAAAGAATCTTTAACAGTCTCCCCATGGATTTGTACACATCTGATACTTTTTGTCTTTTTAGTAGATTTTCTCCAAGTCTTATCATTCACATATGTTTCTTTTTTCCTATTGAACTCTGACAATTGTATGGAAGCCCATTTCCGCCCGTTAAAAAAATAAAAATGAAAATAATAAAGTCATAATTATGAGATAAAAAGTTGAAATTATGAGATATAAAGTCATAATAATGAGATAAAAAGTCATAATTATGAGATAAAAAGGTTGAAATTATGAGATAATAAAGTCATAATAATGAGATAATAAAGTCATAATAATGAGATAAAAAGTTGAAATTATGAGATAAAAAGTTGAAATTATGAGATAATAAAGTCATAATAATGAGATAATAAAGTCATAATAATGAGATAAAAAGTCAAAATTATGAGATATAAAGTCATAATTATGAGATAAAAAGTCAAAATTATGAGATATAAAGTCATAATTATGAGATAAAAAGTCAAAATTATGAGATAAAAAGTCAAAATTATGAGATATAAAGTCATAATAATGAGATATAAAGTCATAATTATGAGATAAAAAGTCAAAATTATGAGATATAAAGTCATAATAATGAGATAAAAAGTTGAAATTATGAGATAAAAAGTTGAAATTATGAGATAATAAAGTTATAATAATGAGATAAAAAGTCAAAATTATGAGATATAAAGTTGAAATTATGAGATAATAAAGTTATAATAATGAGATAATAAAGTCATAATTATGAGATATAAAGTCATAATAATGAGATAATAAAGTCATAATAATGAGATAAAAAGTCAAAATTATGAGATATAAAGTCATAATTATGAGATAAAAAGTCAAAATAATGAGATATAAAGTCATAATTATGAGATATAAAGTCATAATAATGAGATATAAAGTCATAATTATGAGATATAAAGTCATAATAATGAGATATAAAGTCATAATTATGAGATATAAAGTCATAATAATGAGATATAAAGTCATAATTATGAGATATAAAGTCAAAATAATTAGATAAAAAAGTCTCGAAATTATGAGACTTTATTATATTCATTTTTATTTTTTTTACTGGTGGAAATGGGCTTCCATACAATTGTGTATCTATTCTATCCCAATTTTCCAGAATTTGTTTTTTGAATATTTTTTGTTCACATTGAACACAAATTGAAGCTAATTGTGTTAACATAATGCAGGACTGGGAGCCTATACTGGGACTAGTAGTATATAGTACTGTATGAATTCAGTATGTATTCCGGACCCAAAAACAAATCTGTTCTAGCGACTGTTCCCCGTGTTAGATCCACCGACAGGTCCCAGATTAACTTCCACTGTTTGTGTGTGTTGCTCACCTCCCCCTGATTGATGTACACATGGACTCTTCCCTCCTCCCTGGTGACGCCTGTGGCCATGGGAGCACCGACCAACAGGTCCGACAAACCATCAGCATTCAGATCCACCGCGCACACACTGGAGCCGAAGTAAGATCCCAGCTGCGAGACACATGCACGGAAAATAATCAGAATGCTGAGTGCTAAGAATCGTAATGTCTGGACTGAATGACGCTAATGCTAAGTTCTCCTCTGACCTCTTTTCCGGACACTTCAGAGATGACACGCAGCATGTTGCCGTTTATGGTGAAGATGAAGACCTGCACATCACAAAGACACACAATGTACAAAAATAAAGGCTTTTATTTCAGGAAGCCAACAGACAGACACACAGATAAACAGACAGTCCCGTCAGCCTTACCTTGCCCTTTTGGTTGTATTGTGGAGCTCCTCCCAACACCTCCACAGTACCAGGACCGAGGAACTGACCAGCTCCAACAGAGTAACCTGAACAGCAGTAAGACGCGTTCAGATTTTCACCGAGGTATAAAATGAACACTTTAAAGGTACTTTTCATATATGCACCCCTGGACATTTCGAGAGAATTACAGGAGGGCTGTCCCTGAAATCCACCTAATTTGGTATATGTGTATGCACGTCACAGCGGGAGACTAGCCCTGTCGGATGGCGAGACGCGATGTCAAAAAAAATTTGACCTAAAAGGGTTAAGACTTGGTTTTGGTTAGGTATCGGGTTTGAAATGTAGTGGTTGTGGTTGTTGGTGTGTGTGTGTGTGTGTGTGTGTGTGTGTGTGTGTGTGTGTGTGTGTGTGTGTGTGTGTTTGTGTGTAGGTGGGACAAAAACACAACCACAGCGATCTCATATGTTCAAAACCAAACCTCAGGCTGTGATGCTGGTACCTCCTGTTATGTGAGATAAACTGTTGCACACACACACACACGCACGCACGCACACACACACACACACACACGCACACACACACACACACGCACACACACACACACACACACACACTTCTGCTGTAACTGAAGAAAACACTCAAAACTTCCCCTTTCAACACGACTGAAAAGACATGTTGTAGTCCAGCGCCGCTCCAACTTCTAGATCTTCATTTCCGGATCATAATCTTTGTCTTTTCTGTGTCCTTTCTGACAGCGTGAGAACAGTTTCCATCACGTCAAGTCAGCGCTAAAGAACCACCTTCATATAAAGAACATCACACCTCTCTGCACACCTTGACACCGTCATGCCTTCTCGTTTATTCTGTCGAGTACTTTCTGAGAAAGTGAAGCTTCACTGTGACTCAGGAAATACAGAAAATACAACAATAACAGTCTTGAAGCCACCAAAGATGCTGACTGTTTTCTTCTTGTTCTACTCCACCCTGCAGTACTTTAAATGCAACCTACAGACCCATGATTATAGAATACATCCATATCTTGCGGGTAACAGTACTATCCACAAATCTTAATCTCAATGACAAACACACTGCTTTAAACGGTTACCAGATGTTTGACAAAAAGCTTTTCACTGAAGCAGAGAGAAATGTTCTATCTACTTTTATTCCCTATATTGCTACTGACAAGTCTTACAACTCCTTTTGATAAAATGTCTTTTTATGCCGGGCGCCATATGGCCTAGCGGTTATGTTGCGCGCCCCATGTAGGGGCTTTAGCCCCTGTTGCAGCAGTTGCGGGTTCGACCTTAGCCCTTTGCTACATGTCATCACCCACTCTCTCCTCCCAACATTGACTTTAAAAAGTCAATGCATTTCAATTGGTGGTGTGAAACTGTGGAATGGTATGAGCACGGAGCTAAAGCTTTGTCCAAACATGATCCAGTTTAAAAACATGTACAAATCAATGATTTTCAAAAGGTACAGGGATGAGGGAGAGCTTTAAGAAGGAAAAAAATATATATAAATAATAATAGTATAGCAAATTGTATATAGATAGATTGTATATTTAGCGCTTATAAGGAACACAGGAATTTAATTTAATAAATATTAATTATTGAGCTGTGGAAAAGGGGTAGGATTAAATAAGTTTTATACTTCTTCCTACTCCTTTTCAGGCATATCAATTGAATATATGTAATTTTCTTTTTCTCTTTCTTTTTTTTTTTTTTTAATTATTTGAACATTGTTTTTTGTTTATTGTATTTTCGTGCTTTTTCATTTTTCTTTTTGTATTTTTGATATGTTTGATTTTTATTTGATATGTCTGAAATAAATTTAATTAAAAAAAAAAATAAAAAAAACATATTGTGTCTCTTTTCAGCTGCACTAACCTATAAATGGTAAATGGGTTGAGCTTATATAGCGCTTTCGGGTCTTCTGACTACTCAAAGCACTTTTACATCACAGGTCACGCCTACTTATTCACACACTGATGGCAGAGGCTGCTGTGGAAAGTGACCTTCAGAGGTAACTAATCCCATTCTTACACATTCACATTCCACCAACGAAGCGGCGGGAGCCACTTGGGGTAAGTGTCCTGCCCAAAAACGCATCGGCCATGTAGCTGCAAGAGCTGGGGATCGGACCCCAAACCTTCCAGTTCGGAGGCAAACGACTGAGCCACAGCCGCCCCAAAAATGAAGTTGGAATTCATAAAGTAGGCAGCAGGATTTTTAACTGATCATTTCCATTATTAATGACAAGTAACTTAATTTAGGATTAAATCAGAGAGAACTGTTGGCTCGATCTTTCCATAAATAGCGATGCCTCTAAAAGTCAGATATTTTAGGTCTCACAGCCCCCTAAAGTGAGAGCTTTGTCACAAGCTACAGCAATGCTCTTCAACTAGCAAAGCATGTTTGAAATGTTGTCAAATAAAGGGGAAATGTGATTACTGACTGTTTAACAACTCTGACTTGCAGATTGTTTCTAAGCAGCCGTTGGTACAGAGGAAGCATCTCCCCACACTGCTGCTGTGACCTCGGGGTTGTTTTGGCACAATCGCTGCAGTTTCAGGCCCTGAGTCTGAAAAAAACATGTACACTATCGCTCACATCAAGCGTGCAAAACAGCATCCTGTGTGGTCGGGTTTTTATCTGTGTATCGTCTGCTGCAACGAGCAGAAAAGTTGAGTAATTTTAATAGAAAAGCCAATGAAAATATTATTATGTGACTTTCGTTTTGTTTAACTCCATCCAATTAACTAATACACAAAAGGGGAGGAAAACAGAAACTCAAAGAAAGAAAAAAATAATTAGGAAGGAAATACTTAAATGGCCTTAATTATAATGACTAAACCATTGAAAAGCCAACTTGAGGCCACAGAGGCGACCACAGAGGCAGCAGGTTTCATGTGTTTAATGCCCTCTATTGCACTATAACGACTCATTGGCATGTTATTGCACATAGAGGGCACTGAACACATCAAACCTTTGGTCAGAGAGGGCGACAGAATCCAGAGGCTCAACCAAGAGATCCATCGACTGGATCCTTTGAAGACTCCTGGTTTAAATGTCAAGTTGGATTTCTCCTGCTTTCTGTAATGTATTTTTCATGCCTTCAGTGGGTGACTTCCTGCTTCTCACAGAAACAATACAAACGCAAATTGTACCTTTCTGTTTGTAGTGCATTTCATGTATTGTTGACATGTGCACTTGTGTATTTATTTGTCCGATGTTGGGTTTTATTTCTGTGTTCATTTGGTGCTGATTGCTGTTCCACTTGCTTCACCTGTCTTTGTATTTCTCTGGCTCATGTGACTGTTTCTCATTGGCTGTAGTTGGTATACGAGTGAAGCCGCGCCGTGACAGATGATTGGTAAGCCTCGTGGAAGACTTTCACCTGTCTTCTCTTCCTTCGATTCTGTTTGTCAGCCCTGATGAAGGCCTCTGTGATCCAAACATGTTGGCGTTTTAAACAGCCATTTTAATAAAGGCATTTGAAGTATTTCCTTCCTCATTTTTACATTGTTCACAGTTGGAGAGCCTGGTTTACTCCCCTTTTGTGTATAACATTTTCCCCTGTTTTCCAAGAGAGGCCAACACACTTTTTTTTTTATAATTTCTCATCTACTGTCAGCACAGTGAGCAACCAGTCAACCTCTGTTTTTGACCAATGTTAACTAGTATTAAAAAAAACAAACAATAAACATCCTCTGGCTGTAGATAAATACTTTGTATCGATTTGCTGTTTTGAGAAAAGTGAACTGCTGCAAAATGTTCACACACAAAACAAGCACATAGATAAAGGGAGCCATCAATGCAAAATCTATGGCTGTAGTTCAGTGAGCCCCTTGAACCCCCCCCCCCCCCCCCCCCAAACTCTGCCTACAGTCTGTGTGTGTGTGTGTGTGTGTGTGTGTGTGTGTGTGTGTGTGTAGACAGTGTTTGTATTGTTAGTAGAAACTGTAAGTTGTTGTCTCTGTTGGTGGGTTTAGTAAAGTGTATCAATTACCCAGGTAGCTTCCGAAGCTGACAGCTCCAGTGTCGTCATCCAGGTACACTGACAACCCTCCGCTGGACGTGTTAAAGAGCAGAACTGAACCCGTCCAATAAGACGTCCCCGGTGCCCCCATGATTATCAGATCCTGAGGGACAGTCAAACGTTTTAGTCTCAATGATGTGATTTCAGTGTCATTTGTTGCTTTAAAACTTCTTTTCACATAAGAAGTTGACAGTCTTGACTCTGTTCTCTTTTCCTAAAAGAAATAGTGAAAATAATTTATAGGATTTCAAAAATTTAAAAAGGAACAAAATAAAGCAGTTGTCTACAATGGGTTCTCAAGCTACATAAGACAGCAGTGAAGGATCACATTCAGTCTGTTGAGGAATTTAAAGAAGCTGGTTGTGAAGTCGTGTCTTACTGACCTCTGTCAGGAAGTTGGAAATGCCGGCCTGACATGACCCATAATCCTCACCAAACTTCCTCTGGTGGTCTGAAAAAAAGAAACAAATACACATGTTGAGGGGTGAAGGTGAACAAACAAATAAGAAGATTAAACACTTCTTTTTTTTTTCTTCCCTCCTGCAGCCCAACAGCTGCTGCCTTCACACACTCACATGAGAGGAAGAAGCGAGAACATAACACGTTCCCAGCAGTTCAAAAAATAAAAATGCTAGCAGGAAATCACTGAGGGGTGTTCTTTTTTTGTCACAGAGCATTTGTTTAACTGCGCTGAAATTTATTCAAATTTTGAATTCTAGGTTCCTTTATTCATAGGTTAAAGTCTACATGACGACCCCGTGCCAGTAAAGAAAATACAAATGTACATCACACACAAAATACACAAGAGATACCACAGGTTTGGAAGTCAAGTGGATTTTTTTTTTAAAACTTCAGATTGGTAATTGTATAATGTGCGTGGTTGTGTGTGTACCTCTGTAGCATGGGATCATGTGGTGGGCGTGTCTCAGGTCTTCACCAAAGCGATAACAGACTCCATTAGGCAGCTTGTTGTTCTGACCGTCTTTCTTTGAGTGGAAGACGTTTTTCCAGCGATGAGCACAAGCCTGAATGCACACACAAACACGCATACCGTTACACACGGCAGGGGACAGAAAACAACATGTGACACAAGCTCATTACTGACAATAACACAATCACAAGTTAGAAGCAGAGTGTTGTTATTCCCAAGACCTCTGACAGAGACTCTGTGTGTGTATTGTGTTTTTTATTTTAAGTGTTTCTTTTCACAACCGCAAACACTTATTGTGTGGTAGAGATAATCAGAGAGAGGCTGTCACTTTATTTGAAGCCTCTTTTAGACGTCCAAATCTTTGACAGGGCTGACTTTAATCCAGCTGTGGATGTAACGCCCTATGTTTTCAAACACAGCTGTCTAATGTAAACGCTCCACAATGGCTTTGTTCATTCATGACAGGACGGATAAAGAGCCAGAGATACGCTTAGTCACTGTTGGGGCAGAGTGATGAGTTTATTATAGAAGCAGAAGAACAGATTTCATCACTGATAGATTTACAAAAATTGTATTATGAAAGGATTGATTAACATTTTTTGCCTTTATTGGACAGGACAGTGGATAGAGAAGGAAATCAGGATGAGAGCATGGGGAATGACATGCGGGGGAAAGGTCCCACAGGTCTGCCGTCTGCCTGGAGGGCTAGGGCCTCTGAATGGGCGCGACCGAACCACCACAGAAGGAAAATCATCCCTAACCTAAACCCTTAACGTTAAAACACAGTTGTTTGAAATCAAGCAATTTACAAAATGTCATGTCTTTGTGTGGACTCCTGCTAGAGCTGCTGAGTCATTGAACTCTCTCAAACACTCAGTGCTGTGTTCCTCATTCTTCATGGGAGGTACAGGTCACATTAGCTAAAAGGGTTTCATGTCTTCATTGGTGACAACAAGTTGTCATCTTTAAAATAAGTTAGGAACAAATGCAATCAGAGCTTGTCTGTGTCACCTCTGTCACTCTGATGTTTTATGTTACAGGTTGCATGTGTGTGTGTGTGAGAGAGAGAGAGAAATAGAGTGTGTGTGTGTGTGTGTTACCAGGACGTGTCCTCCGTTGTCTCCAGGTTGTCTGGACAGACTGACTCCCAGCCACTGATGATCACTTTCTGCTTCACACGTCTTCCCACAGTCCAAAACGTCTACAAACACACAGACACACAATTTAATTCAGCTGTTCAGAGTATTTCAGAGCCTTCTAAGATTATTCAGTGGAGTTGCATGTTTAAAAAACACAGCTGATGGTGTTAACACGGTAGGCAGCTGATTCCTTAAATACGTCCAGAATGAAAACTAGATCTGTCCATCTATTCATAGACATGGTGCATTTGAGGCTTCACAGTCACACATAAACACTCTGTTAAAATGAAGGTTTCCAAACTAAAATGTTACCTTTTGGTATATTCACATATTTTAATGGTGTTTCCAGCATGCTGCCAGACGATGTTACCCCTAAACTGCAGCAAAAGTTGATACCACTACCTTTGTGAGAGCATCAGCAGCAGTAATTCAATGGAAATGAAGGATGCTGTGCTCTACAACAAGTTACTGTTATAGTCTTTATAAAGCATTAATGGACTTCGACACCATCTGTGAAGCCTTCAATGGAGAGTGCAGCTGCAGAGTCGTTTCTTATGCACGGTGCCGGTCATTTTCTCTCAGGCATTGGAAATGAAAACCTCAAATACACCGAAAAGTTAATTTTGCACAAGTCTGAAATCCTTAACTGATGGGCGAGTTCATTGTGCCACAGATATCCTGTTTATAAGGATAAATTAAATAATGCTCTCTATCTTTTGTTCATTCTTGCACAAACTATTGGCGCTTGCTTTGTTTGCAGGACAGCGAGTATTTCAAATCCTGAGTAAATGGCTGAATAAAACATTCCACACTGTAATGGACAGAAACATACCAGCGCGCATGTGATGACAGCGGCGGTGCTCCGCAGTAATGTCACAACGGTAGAGCGCTCCGGGGGATTGCACGGATGGTCTGGAGGTAGAGTTTGCTTCTGGGGCTCCAACCACCAACCTGAGAGAGACAGAACGAGTGAGAGAGACAGTTAAGACAGGATCTGTCTTTGTGTCTGCTCAGTGTCTGAATGGCATCTGTGTGTGAAGCATCAAAGAGCCTCTATCATTGAAAGAACTGGCTCATTAGCATGCACACACACACACACACACACACACACACACACGGTCCAAATGAGCGTCATTGCAATTACATTAACTGTTCTCTGCAGCTTCATAAGGGCAGCAGTCATTTAATTTTGACCAGTTTAGGATCATAGTGCATCATCTGATTCAGCATCAACACCCATAAAGCTAAAAATGTAGTTCTGACCTTACTGAGATCTGCTCTTCCTGATCTCCAGAGTTAGATGCAATTTAAAAGACACTGAACTACATTCATGACTTTTAAATTTAAAAAAAGTGCTGAATAAAACAAGGCTGGGAAACTTTATGGACATCATCCCAAACCAGTTAAAAAATGTGGTGGTGTACAAAGTAAAAAATCTATGGAGGGGGAATCAATTAGCATCAGACTGTAAAAGATCAACAGACGACAAACTGAAGACAAACAGAAGGCAACCTGAGTTTGTGTTGTCCAATGACAGGACCAATGGCGTGAACACATATCATAAAATAAAAAGTTCAGTGGAGAATCAATCAAACAGAAAAACTCAATAAAACACTGATAGCTCAATCAAATATGAATTGCTGATGAACAGTGGATCAGAGGATGATATATGTTTAGTCATCAGGATAAATTGTTGAACAAGGAACAATAGTAAAACAAAAATTCATTACTAAGATGAACAGCTTATAAACAAAGAATAGCTAAAAGAACTAATGGAGGAAAATAAAAGGAGCAGTTGTTTTATGAAGAATTACTGGAGGAACAATAGCAGAAGGATTGAGGAAAGATTTGTTTATCATTTGAGGATCAACAGACGATTAATTATGGATCTCAAAAGGCTGATTGATAAATCAGTAAAGGTTAGTGATTCCCTTATTGTTGCTCAACAGTTGATCAACAGAAAAAGATGATTGTAAATGTTTGTTAGAGGACCAGTAAGAAACAGTAGACAATCTAAAGTAAACAGATGAAAAAGAGATATTTGAAAAATGATAAATAGAAGATCAACTTGAACCCAGGAGAAATGTAGCACAGGTTCAATAGCAGACAATGGAAGATGAACCGATCAATCAGAGATTAGTCTTAAATCAAGTAATGATGAATAGTTCAGGTCCAGACCATTTTTGACCTCCAAGGCGATGCAGCAGGACTGAGTATCCGAACATGGAGGATGTGGGACCACTGAACTCCAGACTGTGTTCCTCATCCAGATTGTATCCTCCTGCAGGAGTGACGAGAACCAAAGCCTGAACCAGGACCAGGACCAGGCTGCAGCGGGCACACATGCTGTCCACTGAGGGACGCATTACGGAGGACAAGCTGCAGGACACCAGAGAGACACAAACCAACAATCAATAATAAGATCGGGACAAACTTTAGACCCAGAGAAATCAGTAGTCCTACTTTTAATTTGGCAAAGTATCTATACTACAATTTTGTTCACGCCCACAGAATTTTATTTAAAATCAGTTAATCATAAAGTTCCCAAGGATGCCTATTACAGTTTTCAGAGTATGCTCTCTTCAATCTGTAAGGTCCATAAGGCTATGAGGTGGATGTCTTAGCCTAGCTTAGCTTAGTTTAGCACACAGACAGGAGGCAGAGGGAAATCAGATAGCAATGGTTCTATTCAAAGGGAGAAATCCACCTACTGGTACCCCCAAAGGTTACTCATTAACATGCTGCTGCTTTTTAATCTGCACAAGAGCCAAACTGCAATTTGTAAAAATGTGTAGTTTTGGGGTGGCATGTCATAGATCAATAACAGCCACCAATTAGAGTAACACATACTCCTATACTCCTGCTCAAAATGCAGAATATCTGTCTTTTTACTACAGTTATCACAAAGTCAGCAGTACAAGATTTGATTAGTAACTTTAAGGGATGCTGCCAGGTGGATTTTGTTCCTGACACAGCACAGCGAACTTTTCTCCTTCACTTTTTATGCCAAGCTATTCTATTTCTAAGTAGCTCTTGGCTCTAGCTGGATATTTCAAAATAGATTAAAAAAAAAGCAGGCAAAAGTGCAACTGAAGCAGCTGCATCTAAGAATGGAACAAAGTCTTGACTTGTTTGTATATCTCTTTATATTTTTCACCTTGTTAAAGATTTCCTCTCAGTTTCTCCTCTAGTCCTGTTCAGCACTTTGGGCTACACCCCTGCTAAACATGTGCAATGAAAAGTAGCCAGGCATATTTTAATTAAGTGTAAAATAATGATTTGTAAGAATAGGCTCATCAATTAAATTAAACCATTCTGAAGCCTATTGTTTTAATGATTTTTTTTTATATTATGGGCCTATAGACAGATTTTTCCACAGCTCAACCCTAACCAGGCTGTAATATACCCTCACCTTTCAAAAACTTTATCAGCAGCAGATATTCTCTTTATAACATATAAAAGGGCAATTAAAGTGAAATAAATAAGGACTTTAACTTAAGTGTCACCAGAAAGCAAAATAAAGTTCTACAACACAAATTTAATTTCTCTTGTGCTCCGATTATTTACGTTTTAGTGAGCTTACATTTTCCATGCATATTTAAACGGTTCTGTCCAATATAAAGAAAAGAGAGAATATTTGCTCATTTTTTAAAGTCACATCAAATATCAGTAGCCTAAATCAGGAGAATTTTACATTTAAAACACACAAAACGTGTTTTAAAAGTGGAAATCTTTTATTTTTTTAAAACATTTGTCATCATCAGTTAAGATTCAATCCAATGATTTATCAACCGACTCTGGTTTTTATTAACGGGGGCTAACTTACTGTAACGCCCTGACAGATGATATCCCGGGTCAGACAGCAGATATCCCGGGTCAGTTTGGAAAGTCCAGTCGACACCGGACAGATGTTAAACAAGAACCGTGCCGACCAAAGAAGATAAAACAGCCAAAAGTTTGCTCCCAAAAGTCTCTCTTTAAAAAAAAAGTCCTTCTTGGTCCGATGTGAGTCGCTCGTGAAACCTCCTGTTGCTCTTGTCTCGTGCGTGAGCCGAGGCTGTCCGTCCGTCTGAGGCAGCCCACGAGGCTACTCTTGACGCACCGAAAAGGTGAAGATGACAGAAAGTGAGAAGAGGAATCAGTCAAAACTAAAGTTCATCCGAGTTTGGGATGAAGTCAATGAAACTGAGAGTCGAGCGCGCGGAGACCCTCCCTCAATCTCCGCGTGTGTGTGTGTGTGTGTGTGTGTGTGTGTGTGTGTGTGCGCGCGCGTGTGTGTGTGTGTGTGTGCGTGTCTAACGGTGTTTCCTCTCCACCCCCGCCTATAAGCGCGCAAGGGTGCCTGTGTGTGTATGTGTGAGTGTTGGGTGTTTCCTCCTCAGTTATCACTACAGTGTGAATGGAGTCAGTGTGTCTGTAATCTCATTTAACTGTCTGTCCGCTGGTACACACAAATGGGCCTAATTAAATATGTAACATAAGTCATCATCAGTAACAACAAAAAATGATTAAAACATGTATCAAAGTGTAAAGAATAAAAACCATGCTTCATGATGATCCTGTATGGAAGGCAATGATGAAGTGTCCATCATGGTTTCCCAACATGCAAGAAAAATGTATAAAGTAGGCTACCCTCTAATGCAATGGGTTCAAAAGTGGTGAGCAGCACTACCCACAACCAACTCCTTAATGACGTACTGCAACTAAAATTTCTGATATTTTCCAACCGCTCAGATTAAATGATGAAAGTTAGGACCGCAGGTGGAACAAAACATGTGAACTGAACCAAAAAGACAGCACAGAACAAACATGTTTTTAAAAAAGCGCTTAGAGTTTTTGACACAATTATTTTTCCGGGCATACATACGGGTCACCCCCCCTGAAAACAGCTCCGGGACCGACTTTTGGGTCCCCTGCCACTAGTTGAGAACCACTGCTGTAACGCGAAGACAATGCGACAGAGCTAACCGATGGGTTTTTATCAGACACTGAGGAAAAAGTAGCACAGAGTGGCCTTTGTGTGAAGAAAATGAACAATCCTCTGGAGATCTTCCAATGCAGAAAACATTTTAGACGGTATAAGACGCTGTTCTAGTGGAGGAAACGTCATGCAGGTAAAACTTGATGCAGTGACCATATACCCTCCTAGTAGAGAATATGGTCCATCTCCCTCCAATGTGACATTTCAGTAAAGATAAAACATGATGGGACTGCAGTGTGTCCTTGAAGTGGATACAACCTAATGCAGTACCCTCTATAACAGGGGTGGGCAACTGGCGGCCCCCATCAACCCTCAACGTGGCCCTCAGGTTAATTTTTTACACATCAATTATTTGAAAATATGAAGAAAACATGACAGAATCTGCCATGAAATCATGAAAACCAGAAATATGTCCATAATAATATTTGATCACTGGTGTATGTTGAGTTAAATTTGAGACATAATCGACTGTAATCGTTTTTTGTATGCTACAATTTGGCCCCCTGGCGGTGAGAATTAAATGAATGTGGCCCCTTGCTGTGACCAAAGTTGCCCCATCCCTGCTCTATAAGGCTGTTCAAGTGGTTTAAACATGATGCATTGACTGTGCCCTCTATGATCGAACGTAACCCTCTCAATAGTGACCCTCCAGCCGAGCACTAATTGGTACCAATAAAAAAGGAGATTCAGAGCCCTCCTTCCCGAAAGTGCCATCACAACGGAGGAGAAAGAAGAAAACCAGAGGCATTTTGCAAACTGGTGCTCTTTAACTTTCCATATTGCTCCTGCCACTCTGAGAACCTCAGTCCACCACCGGTTGTGCTGATGTTACAGATGTGAAACTGGACCACAGAGGTGGAATGAGATAATACCCTTACTCAATTATAATAACATGAAGTAGTGTAACTTACTAAAGAGGTAAATATCTTATTTTTTATGCATTATCGAGTTCCATTCTTTAGAATAGAATAGATCTTCATCGTCATAAAAACAACAAAAAGGCAGTGTGGCAGTCTTCATCATTACACAGAAATGCTTTTACTGGACTACATTATTAGGAAGTGAGGACTTCTTGGTATGATTCAGACTGTTTTCCATGATGATCCAGTGTTGCTACGCCCAGTAAACAATGACTTTATACGTATTTTAAGTCAGCTGGGGGTTAACAGTTTTCAGCTGATGTTCGGGGGAAGAATATTTGTCCTGAAAGAGTCACAGAAGAACTCAAACCGCTCGGTGATTCATCCCAGACTTTCAACAAGCCATCAGTAAATAAACCAAAAGGACCGAGGAGAAAAGAGAGAGAGAGTACTTTTTTAAGAGCCTCTGTAAATCTTGTCACAGAACGTTACAAGTGCTTATAATAAGACACAATAAAGGAATATACCAAGAGAGCAGCGTGTCCTTTTTTAGCAGAGGGAAGCCTTTATATCTAACATCCATCAATAAACATGCACAAGATGAACTATCATTTCGATATAAATAGTTCCAGACAGAAAGACACTTGAGGAGCCAACAGACTATTTAGGGTGAATGTCGGACAGGAACTCGTCGCTGCACAAAGACACACACACATACACGTTCACTGTGTGTTTGTTGGTATTTCCTGTTAATGACCCTGCAGTTATTGTGTTGGAATCTGACCAGCTACTGTTCCCACCCTCCCACACATCCAGAGAGTCCTCATGTTGTAAGGGGGGGGAAAAAAATTCCATGAGGCAGCAGAGCCGTGTTTCTTCCTCTGAGTCCATTATTGTTTGATATCAGAACACCTGAGGGTTCACTTGGTCTCTAGTACCGCGTCCAGACAGAAAGAGGCAGCGTTTAAACCATCAGTCATGACTTTGGGTTTCTTTTTATTCAGATATGAATGATTAAAGAAAAAAAAAAGATTTTGAGCATTTTTTTGTACGTTAAGATTTAATAAGTTCTGATCATACAGTATGTTACTGTTTTCCATACCCTGCTATGCCAACAGTTATTTACTTATAGGCACCTTATCAAAGACGGTTCATCCTGTTGTGTGATGTTGATGTTTTACATGATTAGCTCAGATATTGATGCGACACAGAAAACGAATAGATCTCTGCGGTGGTAGACAAGCAACTCCAAATGAGTCAATAGAGGCCGAGGCTCCGTAAATGTAAAAGCTGTTCCTGATGGGGTTTTTTTTAAAGCACCTTACTCTATAACCGAATATCTTCTTTACTTTAATGTTAAAAACTTAGAATAACAATCTCAACCGTGAACTAAAAACACTTTATGTTGCAGCAGGGTGTTAAGCTTGAAGCCTTTCAGTCTGTTAAGCAGCTGATGGCTTAAGCAGGGACCTAAAAATGGTAAAATAAGACTCAGAAAAAGGTTTGAAGATACTTGAATTCCCTGATTTTATATATTTGTATATTTAACTGTTACAGATTCTGCATTGAGGAAATTTCCTGATAATTAGATATACTTTTTATTTAGTTGAAATCTTCAATGCAGGCCTCTTACTTATGACACAGTGTATTTTTATTGTAGTCTCTGAACTTGAAGTCTACATACTTCTCTCAGCCGCACTAAAGAACTGTTTTGTTTGTTGTTGTAGTTGACACAACTTTCAAGTTATTATTGTATAGATAGGATCCCACGGTTGACGTTCCTGTTGTCCTGCTAGCACTGAAAGCATCTAGCTCTGTGATGGTCACACTGAGGTCACTGTGAACTTACGCTCAGAACAGCAATTAGGAGGTCAGAGGTCACGGCTGATAGCAGATGAACTGGAGGACAGAAGATGTGAAGCAGATAAACTTCTGCAGGGGATCAGAGGCGTGTGCTTTTGAATCTCAAGGCCTGTAATCCTACTGTAGCCAGGAAAGAGAGCAAAAAGACCGGTTACAACAAGGCGACCAGTAAAAATAACTTGTGTCTTTCAATCACACACTTGGAAAGCAACAATTCTGCACTTATCGTGAGTTTCAGATTACACTTCCTCTCTTCGCTTTCATTTCCCTCACGCTGTTTTTCTCCAGTTTCTCTGTGCATCAACAAAAAAAAAAAAAAAAAAAACATTAAAGTTTTATCTCTCTCACAGCCATAAACTTGTTTTTCCTCCCCCCAAAATCAAAGCTTTTGGAAACATTCCCCAAAGTGTTCAAGATGCTTAAACCCTAGCTTGGTGTTTCGTGTGAGCGGAGGAAAAAAAGAGCTATGTTCAGATGATGCCCAGTGAGGGTTGGGACAACGTTTCTGTCTACTAAAACTTTCTCTTTTATAATCATATCTTTAGTCACTGACTCGGGACAAATCATTTTCTGGGTTCAGAGTTACACAAAAAATAAATGACCATTGATATTAGAACAATTAAGATAAATTAGAATAACCAACATAATGTTCCTCTGTATTTAAACAGTACAGATAAATACAGAAAGAGGAGACTGGACAGACGTCTGTGTCTTTTAGCTTCACTGTCATATCTTCACATGTACATGAAACAAGTTTTCTATGTTAAGTATGAGTGGTCTATAGTCACTCATACACTATTCTATAGAGGTTTGTTTACTACATCACCAATAACATCAAGAATACTTTTTTTTTTTTTTTTTTTAAATAGTGAGGCCAAAACATGAATGTGTCAGATGTTGAGTGAAACTTGGTTACAGTAATTACGGCATGGCGCTCAATTCTCGGAGGGATCTCATTTGGTTGTGTTAGCAAGGTTGTCTAACAAAGGTGAATTGCTAGCTAACTCACAAAGTAATATAGTCCCTTGTGTGGACAGCCTCTGCTATTTCAATAAAAAACTCTGGGGCTGATTCTGTGGAGAATTTGTTTTGCTTGTCAATTGGAAATTACTTTTGTCGGCCAATCTCACAAACCAACCGATGGTGGATGAATCCGTGCAGCCTAGCTTAGTTACAGCTAGCTTGCCTTCTCAAGTGCTTACTGAGGAACAGTAAGTTGGGCAGCAATGAAAACTCCACACGGTCACTTTTAGAAGATTTTAAATGTGCGACTTTTACTGAACGAGTACTTCAACGTAGTTAAGTAAGTACTTTTACTTAAGTTACAATTTTAAATACTTCTCCCACCCCTGGACTTTAGTCTATTTCACAGCATTGCTTTTAGCTAACCATGGCCATAATTTGCACGCAAGTGTACGTTTATGTTGACAGCTGGTCTTCATGCTGTGTTCCAGTGTTCAAGTGAAACTGCAAAGCAGAAGTTATGTCGTGATAAATGTGATTAGTCAGTTTTCCACAGACGTGTGAGGAAGAAACTAAAAGTCAACTATTCTTTGATGAAGTTTCACAGTGATTCTGAAAAACTAAACTTTTGATGTGTAGAGGAGGGAAAACAACTTTTTCATCACTCAGGATTTATTTCCAAATGGAATCAAAGCCTTTATCAAACGACTTTATAATGACGTTGGGCAATGGAGACGACTAAAACACAAGCGCACAGTTAAGCGGCAACATCTGTATGTGATACTGAAAACATCAATTTAGAGGACAGAAAAGAGAGCAGATAAAACGTGCCTTTAAAGTATATTTCAATAATACCAATCACTTAACTAAAGACTGAGGAATCTGTGATTTGGGTTCAGACATGTTTACAACAGGCTTTTAAAAAAGAATGTAAAGTTTTAAATAGTTCAATCATATTTTAGATGTTTAAGTTAGGTAAGTAGTTTATGAAAATTAGTTAAGTTTTTTTCATTTTACGTTCTTCATAAGAGTTTTAATTTCTGAGATGGGATGTTACATTTTAAGGTAA
>NC_083624.1:4128330-4138330 GCF_963584025.1 Labrus mixtus
GGATTGCGATTGGTTGTTTTATAGTCCATGCATGAATTGATTAATTGGATATTTATTTTATTTTATAATTGATAGCAGGGTTCTTCATTTTTAGAGTTCAAGCATAAGTATGAAACATTCTTTATTAGTAACACCTTAAATGATGTATCTTTGAAAGAACATCTTACAGTTGAAGTACTTTTTTTAACATCATTGTTAACAAACCTTTATTAACAAAGTTCGCAGGAAATACTGATAATATACATAAAATGCAGGACACCAAAATGTTGTTTTTTAATCAACAAATAAAGAGCTTGGTTGATTGTATCAGTTATTTTCTAGATGAAATTGTTTGAACATTGATAAATTATCATCGTAACATTGGTTAATGGTTTGTTTCGTCTGGCAAGAATTGAAACCTAATAAAATCTAATTCAAAAATGAATTTAAAAAAAAGCTGGTTAGGAGTGTTTTTTTTCTGCTTGAAAACAACCAAAACAATAAATTAATCCTTAATCATCAATTAACCAATCAATGAACTCATCATTGCAGCTCAAACTGCTTAACTCCATCTCACCAGATATTAGTTTTCATGAATCATACATCTTTCATTTCTCTCCTCTCAGCTGGATTTTGACTTCCTGTTCCTGCTGCAGAGAGCCACTTCTCTGCCTGATGTTTAAGTGAGCAGCCCTGAATACCATATGGGAACATTTCCCCGTAATGACTGCTTTTAAATCCTCTTCTGTATAGAGCCTGAGCCGCTGCACCCATGTCAGTGTTCATGAAAGGTATCTCTGTGGTATGATGGCGAGGCTGATGCTGATGCTGCAGAGTCCCCTGGGAGCTCTAATTAAGGTAAAGGAAGCAAGACTCATCTGCATGGCTGATGGAGCTCACAGCGCTCTTTATCATCATGGAGCTGCATGGAGAGGCCTGATTGAGTGAACCAGAGAGGGGGAGAGAGAAAAATAAAGAAAGAAAAAACATATTTACAGTAGTCGACTGGTCCTGGTCCAACTCTTACCCACTTAATATTCATTCTGTTTCACTTCAGATACTGTATGTCCTCTGTTTGCAGTGAATGGAGGATGAAATGGTCGGGTGGAGACGAGAGGATGGAACCAAAGGGATGGAGATTAATAAGGTTGGATTGGCTGGATAAAGGGACGGATTGGTGGATGTATGCGGGTGAATTAAGAAGTGTATTTTGTGGCTGCTTGAATGGGAGGGGCTCCATTTGTTCAATGGGAGGAGGGGACGGTTGGATGAATGGATGGATGGATAGAATCATGAATATGGCAGTGGTCTAAATTCTAATGGGATATAATTGCACACTTGTTAAAAGGAGGGTTTGATCTTGCTCTGAATGTGTTTTTAACCATTTTGATAAAGATTTTTATAAAAACATTTGTCGTTTTTTTATGTGCAATGTCTTTACATATCATTATCCTAAGGCTATATGTGTGAAATATGAGCTGAATCAAGTGTGATTGGAGAGTTTTGCATCAGTTTCACCCCTTCTGTTATCGAATGGGGTGAAATAAGGCTGTGTTACTATCGACGGTGAACCTCCAAAATAAGCCTTTTTTTGTGTGTGGTTTCCATGACACCTACTACAATACCCGTAAGCACAGCCACCTACCAACCAAACACACCATAAGAACAGCTCTCAGGGTGGAAAAAAAACAACAAATAGATCTGTGCTTGAGTGGATTTTAACTGCTGCTGAATATTCACACTGGAATAAAGCACAAAAACACTGTGGTATGAAAGGTTGTGTGGTACGTTTGTTTTCACCAGACACAGAGAATTTAAGCAATATTCAACTCTCTGTATATCTGTATAGAAATCTCTGTAAACGGACAAGATCGGAATCTTGAAAAATACAAAATTGTGATAATCCATCTCTCCCCATCTTCAAATCCAGACTCAAAACCCATCTGTTCAAGTTCTCCTACTCACTTTAACATTTTAAACTGCAATTACACTGTCCTACATTTCATTTCTTTATTGTATGCTGTTTTTTTTTTATCCATCGCTGTTTTTAAAATGTTGATTGTTGTACAGTGTCCTTGTGTGTCTTGAAAGGCGCTTATAAATAAAATGTATTATTATTAAAAACAATGTCATCTTTAATGTGCATCTGTGCCCATGTTTAAGTGGAAGCTTTACAGGTCTGTAATATTCGATATCAGTTGACATCCAACCTCGTATTCTTGCATTTTCAACCTGACTAAGTAACGAATGAGTAAACATACGTCCCCTTCTTTTAAATACACAGATTCCCCTTATAAGGGTCAGTTATGCAAATAAATTCAAATTAAATAAACACCCATCTTTGTTTCTCTCACTGTATGTAGAAGCCTGAAAACCTGTGAAGTCATACCTGCAATCATGTGCTAGCTGACTCTGGTAATGTTGTACAGACTGTATTATTTTAAGAATTAATGATGGACCAGCCCGTCCTGGATATTTGACAGACCCTTAAACTTCTACAGTGTGTTGGATCATTTCTGGTACATGTCATTTTTCGTGCAGTGTCAGTAAAACCTTTTTTTTAAAGGTCCCATATAATGCAAAATACGCTTTGCCATATTTTTTATAAGGACACTTACTGTATATGTGTCTGTCTACAAACCCCACAATCATAAGAAAACTCCATTCTCTCTTTTGCCTTTGCTCAAACAGGCCGTTCATGGATTTTTCCCTTTGTGACATCACAAAAGGGAAGTAACCCCTCCCCCAGGTGGATGCCACTCCAACAGCTAGGTGTTTGTTCTTCCCTCTGAGTCCGGCCTTCTCACCGTTAATAATCTGGCATGGTGCAAGAAAGCCCGAGCCACATCCCCTTCCAGAGAGGGGGCGTGGTCAAACACAGCTGACTTGCGTTTTAAAGCTATAGATGAAGAAACAGCCTGTTCTGGGCAGAGCTGAAGCAGAGGGGTTTATAGGCATGACAAAATACAGGATCAGAGTTGATTTCGAGAAAGAACCTTTAAAGACATGTTTTGGGGAGCTCTTATTTAAACTGGTTGAAAAATAGGATAATATGTGACATTTAATGAGCAGATAAAAGAGGAACATGTAGCTAATAAAATCTTACATATTGCAAGAAAAGCAAAAAGAAATCCTCGTATGTATCGCTGACTAACTGAAGGTGATGCAACTGAAACTGCGTGAGAATATCAAGACTGTGTGCACATTGTGGTCAATGCAGGTGATGCAACATGTTGTATTGGTTGCAGCGAACAATCACACTTCTTTGAGTGTCAGACCAGTACAGCTTAAAACTTTTATTACTGTAATTGAATGGCGTTTTTAGGTACTGTTTATTAAATTTACATCAATTTTAATTGTCTGAAAATGTTTTGCTTTTACTCTTTACATGTTAACTCAATTACCTGTTTGTTTCTTTTCTTACATTTTCACAACAGGAGTGTTAATCTATCTTTGAAGCTTCCGAGGGGAATCATTGAATGTTTTGCATCATGTCTCCTACCCAAACATCAAGAATACATTTAACCTAACGGATGTGATAATAACGTAAAAACAATTTTTTTTTCCCACATCAGTAACAAGCACAACAATTACAGAAGATGTAACGTATAGAAAAAAATGTAAAAGACCTATCAAGATGAACCAAAAGGAACTCTGCCATGGAGCAGACTCATCGTTTTTAAATTGTTCTCCTATAATGTTTTTTTTTTTTTTGATTTGATTCAAAATGATTTGGTCAACTCAGTGTTTTGCTCATGCAGTTTGACAGACTCTGCATGACATATTTAAACTCACAACTTAGTAAATAAAAACTTTGTGGGCATAAATGTGTGTCGAACTTACAGAACATTATTGACTTGTTATTTTCACTACACTATACTACCACTACGCCTATATGTATAATTTAACTTCACTTCTAAAGCTTTCAGTATGTGTGAGGGCGTTAGAAAGTCCATTTAAGGCTACAGGTTGATGTAGAAACACATTTTATGCATGAGGGATGAACAACATGATTGAGATCTAAACAGACACACACAGCTTTACAAAATGCAGAACTAGTTCTATTTTTGTCAAGTTTAATATTCTCCTGAATAAAGTTTGATGTGAGGTTCAGTTAGCATTGCACAAAAACGTCGTGGTGGAAACATCCTTCAGAGGGTAACAATACACTTTTATACTGTGAGTACATTTCAGAGCCTGCACTTTTTTTTCACTTTCACTTCATTGAAGGTGTTGAATCAGTACTTCCACTCTGACGCTGATCTTTAACGCACGTTTCTGTACTTCTACTTTTGCAAATATCATGAGTGCTTCTTCTCCCTCTTCTTTTTTCTTTAACTCTGAACTACTTGCCATCCTATTATCTGTTGCTTTAAACAAGCATTGAATCAACACAATGCTGTACAGCTACAGCTTTATTTTAGATACATAGAGTAACTTACCTCATGGTGCCTACACGATGAGAACAGTCATTTACAGATTGAAACAACATTACCAGTCTCAGAGACATTCTGATTTGTGTGATGAAAGCGCTGGTTGGTTAATAAGCACTTTGAAGGCATGTGCGTGCATGTGATTGAACACTAATGTTACATCAGCCGTAAGGCCCAGTGATGATCCTCGTAATGACATCCTGAGGAGCTCTTTCAAATGAAGATCCTCGCTGTGTAACTGCTGCCCCGGGAGTGCTGGCATGTGTCGAAGGGATGCGGGTGGAGCGGCGCGCAAACAGGCGCTACGAGGGAGGAGGAAGAGGGAGGAGTGGGACGGAAAAAAGTGGGAGGAAGCTCGCGGAGATCTATTGAGGAGAGCATGAAGAGGAGGAAGAGGCAGGGAGGATGATGGGAGATGGTCTGAGGGAGATGGGGGAGGGGTCGGGCGCTCCAGTGAAAGCTCCCAGCTTCCTCCCTGCTAACCCCAGTAGGGCTTATTAAACACCTGAGACACCTCTCCCAAAGGCGACACTTACTCTAGCCATAGGTTGCTAATTTGTCACCCTAGGGTGGGAGCAGTTCAAAGACGGCGTGGGTGTCTAGGGTGATCATTTGTGAAGCAGGCATAATAAGCCGTAAGACACCAAGAAGCGCATTATCATTACACACGTCTGCCTTGCATCATCTGACCCAATCTCGTCAAATTATTGTAACACCATTCATCATTTAGTCACACGCAGCAAAATGTCTGCACACTGAGGGGGCGACTTTAGCTCTGTGCAGAGGAAGCTTTGTTTGTCTTGTGTGTTGAGAAATGCTGCAAGTGAGGGATGTGATGCTCGCTTCCTGTTGTCTCTGGCTGAACTTTAGACTCTGGACTGAAAGAACAGACGTGCCAGACGAGGAAGTAGGGAGCAGAGAAGCTAAACACAACCTGTTACAGCACAGGAGGGAGGATGGGAAGGAAGGAGGGAGGGAGGGAGTGGGCAGAGGGTGAGAAGAAACACTCGAGAAATGCAGGATGTTCTCTTAATGCTGAGGAAGAGGAAATGACTACAATCAACATGTAAGAACATATTTCATATGCATTTTTTCTAATTTATACTTTATTGATCCCGTGAGGGGAAATTTGTTTTTACACTCTGTCTAGTGAACATGCTACACAAACATAGAAATACACACATGCACAAACAGGATCCTATGGACATGCACTAATGGAGAGGTGTCAGGGTGAGGGGGCTGCCCACAGCGGGCGCTCCTGAGCTGGTGGGGGGGGGGGGGGGTTAGGTGCCTTGCTCAAGGGCACCTCAGCAGTGCTCAGGAAGTGGACTGGCACCTCTCCAGCTACCAGACCAATTTCTGGACTTGGTCCGTGCCGCTACTTTCTAGCTACTAGCTACTACTGAGCTACTTTCCTGACTTTTCAGATCAACATTTAGAAGCAATGTTGAGACGAGAGAAATAAAGTCAGCAAGCATGCGTCAACAACTGCAGTTCCTTAAATGTCCACTTGAGGCTGGAATCGCGAGTGAGTTAATCCCAATAAGGCCCCTTGTTAAAAAGCCTCAACTTTACAGCAGAGTTAAAGATGTTTACAGCAGGTACAAGAAATGATTTTGAATTACAGCTATTATTTTTAATCATGAAAACGGTTTGAGAGTAATATTTTCATTGAACGTTCTCATATTAAGGCATAAAGTTATGCATATTCTGGATCGTCCTCAGTGACAGGTGACGGCTGTCTGCTTCACCTCACCTGATGCAGTCACTGCACTTAACCTTTTGAGTGTGTTCGTTGTGTTTGCTTTGCTTGTGATGTGGATGCTTTTCAGGCAATTTTTCATGGAAATAATTGGCAAAAAGTTGTTTTTTCCGGTGTCCATTGTACCAAGAGAACGTGCAAGGAGCTTGCATGGAAGCCTTTCTGGAAGTGAAAGTTTTTTATTTTATTGCCGCATAATGGATTTTAGTGATATTGACAGCACTTCGAAACAAAATAAATAGAATTTCAGTTTGTGAGACGAGCGAAAGTAAACCAACCTTGGAAACAGGATGGACAAGAATTTGTATTTATCCAAGTCGAGACAGCCGCGGTTTCTATGCGGTAAAGTGCTCACCTCTGGAGCTCCTCTTTATCCCCTGCAGTCTGTCTCTGTTCTCGCTGTGAAAGCCCGGCACAATAGGGCCACATTCACAAAAACGACAGGATCCCACTCTGAGCTTCACAAGTCAAGGTTTTTTTGTCCTCTAGAATGAAATCTGAGAAGGACAATAGTTTGGCCCCAGTCTGATCGTCTGTCTGCCCGACTGTCAAACACAATATACAACTTTTTGGGGGATTGGTGCCTGCAAAGACTCTCTCTCTCTTTGTGACTGCAGAGAACACAGAAAATAGAGTACTGTGAGTACATTTCAGCGTCTGCACTTTTTTTTCACTTTCACTTCATTGAAGGTGTTGAATCAGTACTTCCACTCTGATGCTGATCTTTAACGCGCGTTTCTGTACTTCTACTTTTGCAAATATTATGAGTGCTTCTTCTACCTCTTCTTTTTTCTTTAACTCTGAACTACTTGCCATCCTATTATCTGTTGCTTTAAACAAGCGTTGGATCAACACAATGCTGTACAGCTACAGCTTTAGCACAGAGAAATGTTGACCATTCAGTGAAAGACTGTGTGAACTCTGCGCAGTATAGAGGTTAAACATCCAAGTGACACAACAATAAAGTAAAAAAACACTTTTTAAAAGAGTTTTTGGAACAAACATGGGACTTCTTATTGTCTTATTCCCACAATTACACTTAACACCATGATGCATGGGTAGAGTGAGTAACAATTTGTCTGCAGAAACCATACAGTACAAGATTTCTCAAGAAGTCAATAAGTGGAGTTCATCATGTGAACCAGGTCCAAATGCAGTACACTTTACATTCATCATTCTGATTTTATTTCAGATACTTTACATCTCAGGGTTTGTAATGAAAGGAGGATAAGGTGGAGACCATGTAACTCTAGAACAATTTGGGGAGGCTAAAGCTTCATCCAATGAGTTCATAATATATATTTATCTTGCAACCATGAGCAAAATAGGCAGTGTATAAAACGTATTCGTTGTAAACAGGTGTCTAAGTAGTTTAAAAGTAACAAAAGCAGGTACAATCCGATGTGTTACTAAAGGTTGTTTTTGCAGTTTCCTGTTCACCTTGCCTGAAGCCGCTCTGGGGCAGAAGTTTCAAGAATTGAAAACTACTACAAAGAAATAATCTGTAATGTCAATTATGGTATGTTTTGCTTTTGTAGGTAATATTAAGGCATCAGTAATATTCCCATTGCATTTCACAATGAACTAAAAACTCCTCACAGGAGCGTTTAGCATCTTAATGTTTGCCAATCAGACAGCAGACATTTACTCCACCATGAAGACGAGGAAAGAGGACAAACTCACAGAACACTTTAAACGCATTAACACAGATATGATCAGAGAGAGAGAGAGGTTATCTCCTGTTGTACTTACTTTTGACCTGTTAGTCACCAATTTCCCATAACCTTGTCTTATTATTAATTCATGACTCACTGCAAAGTTAGCAGTGGACTGTATATTGGGTATAAATCCTTTCACTTCTCACAGGCCTGAACTATTCTACACTGCACACGAGAGTTGCCTTCTTCTTTTTATTCCTTTTATGTTGTGTTTTCCTCCGGTGTTAAAGCTGAATGACACAAATGAGGGTTGGAACATGGAAGGGGATGAAGAGCATACGAGTCGTTCAATACTCTGCTGCAAGGTTATTACACTAATGAACACTGGTGAGGAGAGTTATAGTGAGTAAACGTTTGATTCATACATACATTCATGCCTCTTTATATTCATGTGCGTCTGTCATCAGCTAATAGGTTCCAAGTATGCAACACTGTATGATCTGTGACATTGGATGGTTCAATTAACAGACAGAATAGACTGATAGAAAAATCTGACATTATCTTAGGCTTCAAAATAAGTAAGTGAACATGTCAGAGGAGGAGTCAATTATCGTTTTTTTATGGAAGAGGTGAAAGGCCAGAATTGTAGGGAGCACAGGGGAGAAGGTTGCTTCCATGGAGTCCATACAAACCTGATTATTGGAAACATGAAGGACATTTAAGACTATTTATAGCATGACAACTTGCTTGAGAATTTTTTGCAATCAAAATATAATGTTTCCAACAAGCCTTAACTCCCTTCCCCAGATAATTCCTCAAGGTCTGACTAATACTTCCCACACAAGGGTCTAACGCAATGGCAAAATTCTTTACTAGTCCAGGAAATAGTACAAGTCAAGCAATGATTAGCTCCAACAAGAAAAACTTATAGTCTGCAGCGTAGCTCATTCTGTGTCTTAAAAGCTAAAGGGTATGCTAGCAAGATTCAGACTCAAAAACATTGTGTTAAGTTGATAAAAAGTAAAAAGGTTTTAACAGTAGCTAACCAACATTAGCCGGCTAGTCAATCATGTCATATTTCTCAAACAAATGGCGTTGAAAAACTACACCAATGCAGAAGTGCACAAAACTTTAGTAGCTCGAGTGTCCACTTTAGACTGGCTGCACAATCCAAGGAATCCCCATCATGCCTGAATACAAAAAATCCTCTTTATTGGTAAAAACTGAACAGAGGAGGATTGTATATAGCACATTTGTTTTAATATATAATTAAGGTGAAAGAATCCATATTCTGCCCTTTTTGGGGTTCGTATATTTAATCTATGTTCCTACTTTTGTACGTTCACAATAGCTAAAGTTCGAAAAAAGTGTCTGTTTTCATGTACTGCTCCTCCTTGCTCCCTCTACGCTCTGAGTCCGTCAGCTACGCTCTGCTGAGCCCCCACTGTTCGACCCCACGTGGGCCAAGTCTGCTCTGATTGGTCTGCCGATCCGCTCTGTCGTTATTGGTCTGTTGCTCAGCACGCTTCTCGGAAATTGCAACATGAGCTGCTGGGCTTGCCGCAACGAGCCAATGGGCTTAGATCAGTGATCTCACACTGACAATGATGCCGGACTGACAAATTTTTATCGAGGGGGGCTAGAACCGAGCGTTACATGCGGCTAATGCTACAGCTAACAGGAGGACGTAGGAGAAGCCGCGTTTCCGCGGACTTTGAATTTTTGCACAAAGATGTGCCTAAACATGCACAGGACACTTGGAAAACACACTAAAGAGCATATAAAACCAGAAAAAGCAGAATATGGGACCTTTAAGAGTAATGCATACATTTGCACTATTAGGGGCATGGTTGAGTTGAGTGACAGGTGGGTGTACTGTTAACATTAAATTCATGGATACAGTATAATTTTCAGTGGGCTATGTGTGTTATACACGCTCCATCCCGTGGTGTTCAGAAGAAAAGGCAGGTAACGACCTCAATTAGTGACGTCAATAACGGAGAAAAAAAAAGAACTACTTGAAAGGAGTCTAATTCTCTCCAAGACAAATTTCCCTTCAGGTATACAATAAAGCATGTAGTGTAATCTAATGACACCCTTCAGTCAATAAGACTATTCACCAGGACCATGGTATAACCACAATATGGGAATGTTGTGCTTTAAAGGTG
>NC_083624.1:4143330-4181250 GCF_963584025.1 Labrus mixtus
ACATTATCCGTACTTGAAATACAGTGGAAATTGCATTGTGGATAAATTGGCTGGAATTAAACCTCTGAAATATTAAGCTTTCTTTGGATTTATGACTCTGGGTGAAAAAAAATATAGCAAGAATACAGCAAAAAAAAAAAAAAAAAGCTAGATTCTGGAAATATCAAACCAGAGCAGTGGTTCACAAAGTGGGGGTTGGGACCCTCTTGGGGGTCACAAGGTGCCAAGAGGGGGGTTGCAAGGTGCCTTCCCAAAAAATGTATAAAAATGTAAAATCATATTTTCAAAAATTGTTTACCCATTATTGTAAAAATAGACGCAAAAAGTTGTAACATTTCCAAGAAAACCATATCATTAAGTGAAATCCAATACTTAAAATGTAAGTTTGCACATGACAGCAACAATGCAGGGGTCAGCTGATCTTTACGCATCAAGATGAACACACCTGTGTGTCTGTTAAGAAGTGCATGTCCCCTCAGTGCTGAAGTCTATACATGGAGATTATTTGTATTCTACTATAGCCTTTTTTTTAAATGAGGATATAAAATAATGTTATGGTTTCTAGGCGGTTGTATTCTTTTGTTTTGTTCTTTTTAGTAACTAGTGTTTGGATTCAGATTCAGATTCAGATTTTTTATTGTCCCACAAGGGGAAATTTGCATTGCAACAGGAGCACACAGAAGACAAGAAACACAAAGACAACATCACCATAAAAACATGGACCAAAACAAATTAAAACACAGCAAAATATAAAACCAAATAAAAATCACACAAAATCAGTCAAGAGCCCATACCAGAATGGAAATTCAAGTTATTAAAGTGCAAAGTGGACGTGTGCAAATGTGCAATTCAATGTGGATAGGTCTATTAGTAAATTAGTGTGGCTGTGCGCTATGCCTTAACCGCCTGGTCCCCGTGGTGGTGGTCCCCAGTCTCTGACACCCTTTTTTTTGTCGGGGTTGGTAGCTGAAAAGTTTGGGAACTACTGAACTACAGTAAACTAAAATAAACCCAATCACATGAAAGTGCTCAGTCCCACTGGTGGTGTGGAACAAGACGACAGTGAGAGTGTTGGCAAGAGGAGGTAAATGTTATCCGCATTAAACTGAAGCTATTTCACATATGGACCCTTGAACCCCCCCTTCTCTTGACATCTCAGACATGTTTCACACAGCTGGAGATGATCTGTATTTGAGAGGCTTTTCTCAGCAAATACAACATTTGGTTTACACATAAGAGACTATGAAGATGGAAGGCTTTTCTTTTCTTCGTAATCAAGGAATTACAAATGCAAACGTGAGAAATGTACACTGGTATTGAGGTGAGCAGATAACAGTATGATGCAGAATAAATCTGTACGAGGTAAACAGCATCATCAACACAACGGGTTTTATAGTGGCATTGTAGTTTCACCCCGCCAACCGCAACAGCTTCCAGTGACGCAAAAATCGTCATTTTGCGTCACTGGAAGCTCCTTTTCAGACTCAGAAATACAAAGATTTCCCATCTCAGGGGGAAAATGAGGGCGGGATGCACGACCATTCAAAAATACTACCAGGTTTCTAATGACACAAAGCTTAATGCAAATGGGTGAAGTACCCCTTTAAAACATTAAACATTAAACAGACTTCAGACAGAGGGGAAAGAAGGAAAAGGTCTGTTAAATGTCGGGGTCAATGGATACAGACCATTTCATTAACATATGCATGCAGACCCTGTAGGGCAGGATATTTGCAGGACTGCATAGCATGTGTGAAAGGAGCTCTGCTTTCTCTCCATTCTTGTGCAACTAGCCATCTATAGGTTAGCCTGAGGTAGACTTGCAATATGAAGCCCGTTGCCAGGTAGGTAATCAGAAGAAGAAGCTTTCATAATAAAAAAAAGTTAATACAGAGGAATGAATGAAGTATTCATTTGACTTTTTCATTTGTATCAATTGGACTTTAAGACAAGCAGCAGACAGCTGCATGCTGAGTGTGTGTAGGTTGAATAGTGTGAAAGGTTACAGCGGCGAGTGCTGCATTGGAACCTTTGAATGAGAGGTCGCTGACATGATGTTCAGGTGCTGCCCCGACTCTTTTAGAGATTCAAATTGAAGTCTACAGTGTGTGTGTGTGTGTGTGTGTGTGTGTGTGTGTGTGTGTGTGTCTGTGCTCTCACTAGCTTGCTTGACTTCCCCACATTGATACCAGATGGCCCTTCCCATCACGGCCAATGGAGGAATTCAGCTGGCAGGACCCCTTCTTGTTCATGGTCAGTGTGCATGTCTGTCTGTGTGTGTGTGTGTGTGTGTGTGTGTGTGTGTGTGTGTGTGTGTGTGTGTGTGTGTGTGTGCGTGTGTGTGTGTGTGTGTGTGTGTGTCCCTCCCTGTGCCCCTCTCCTCCTCTCCCACCACACACTGACCTATTTGTATTCTGGGCAGAGCAGATGAGGCTGCAGGCCTGCTGCCCTGCTCCCCTCTAGCCTGTCCCCCTGGGAGGGCATCTGTGGGTCTGCGCTGGGCAGATAGGGCAGCCCCGTCATGGCAGCGCTTTAAAGACCACCTCACTGGTCCACTGAGAGGGAATGTGTTTGGATTTAGGTGTTGTGGGGGGTGAGGGTGGGGGGTGGGGGGGAGAGGTGCACTGTGTTGGCCCTTCTTTGAATTTCTTTGTTTTCAAGCGGTGTTGGTTTCGACTAGATAAAAAGAAAGCACCTGACACAGAGCAGTAATTTGATACCTTACTATCATCAGGAATCACGATGACGAGTAATTAAATCTACTGTAATCTCTCCTCAAATAAAGCTAAGATATTAAAAAGGACTGATATCTGCGAGCGAGTGGGAGTTGAGAGACATCTCACACTGATTAGTCACTCAGAAGGTGCACGTCTCTGTCCTCTCCAAGACGATGCGTGGTCAGCCCATATGTGTTGTGTGAGTGTGTTTTTTTTTTTTTTTATTCAAAACTTAGCAGGCTCATTTGAAATCACCCAAGCATCCTTGATAGACTCCTATATTTAACCCCCCCACCACCTCCCCTCCGAAGCCATTCACCCTACAAACATTATTTGTTGATTTGCAGTAGCACACACACACACACACACACACACGCGCAGAAGAAGCACACACACATAAATACAGGGGGTGCCGAGCCATAAAGGAATGCAGAGCGGTATAATCACAGCATCATCAGCTCTGTCCTCCGAGAGAGCGGGCCAATAATGCCCCTCTAATTGAATAACTTATCCACAGCTATTTCCCAGGGGGCTGAGCTGCAAGGCACAGTCGCAAAGAGAGAGAGAGAGAGAGGGGGGCAGATGGCGCAGAAGAGAGCAGATCAGCATCCTCCAAGTACCACAATGAAAGGTGGAGTTAGACAAACAAACAAAAATCACGCTCACAGGCGGAAACTTTTTCTCTCTTTCGTTTTTTACATTTACAAATTACAAGATTTGATTTGATGAATTGGATTTATGAACTTTAAATTAAAACCACCTCCGTTATTTTCTATTAAAGCACATATCTCAGTCTCTCGTTCTCTTTTTTTTTTTTTTCTCTTTCAGCATTGTTGAATCTAGCTGCAAGAACAGAGCTCCTCTCTTATTCGAGGCTGAAAAGCTCAGCCCCAAGCCCAAGGCTGAGGATAATTCCCCTTAAGACCTCCCAAATTCTGGCTCCTTGTTCAGACACCCTTGGGCTCACTACAGGGGGTAACTATACATTCTGTCTCCCCTGTTTCTCCCAAATCAGACAGCCCACTACCGCCCTGGGAGAGAACACACACATGCTGTACACATAACACTTCCCTGGTAGGCATTGCTGCACTTCGATCATTACATCCCTGTGATGCTCTGCAGCTGTGGGAGAAAGAGTATTAACACACTGATGGAAAATTCGCCGAGTTGATAGAATATTCCAACTCAAGGGCAGGCTCAGACTGTAAGAGTTTTGGGATGATTTATACACTTTACAACAAATAAGGGAAGAATCTGTTTTTTTTAACTTGTTCATTATTAAACTGCAAACGTGACTGATGAAAGACCTCCCGTAGCGCCTGCAGACTCAACGATGCCATCTAAATCCTATCAAACATTTTGTTACTTATAGGTTTTAAAGGGGTCATTTTATACTTTTTCTGGTTTTATATGCTCTTTAGTGTGTTTTCCATGTGTCCTGTGCATGTTTAGGCACATCTATGTGCAAAAATCCAAAGTCTGCGGAAACGCAGCTTCTCCTACCTCCTCCTGTTAGCTGTAGCATTAGCTGCATGTAACGCTCGGTTCTAGCCCCCCTCGATAAAAATTTGTCAGTCCGACGTCATTGTCAGTGTGAGATCACTGATCTAAGCCCATTGGCTCGTTGTGGCAAGCCCAGCAGCTCATGTTGCACGCCCTTTAACTTCTGTAGCACGCCCGCGATATGCCGTAGCCTGCGGTAGCACAGTAGTGCTAAGGTGCTAATGTTTTTGCTCCCCTCGGAACCAAAGTGGCTGCATTCCCAATATGGTAAAAGGGGCGTGGCATTTCCGAGAACCGTGCTGAACGACTGACCAATTACGGCAGAGCCGACAGGCCGACCAATCAGATCAGACTTGGCACACGTGGGGACTCTGAACGTGGGCACTTCAGAGCCTTAGAGAGAGAGTCAGAAGAGAGCCGGTGCATGGAGCGACAGTTCATGAAAACAGACACTTTTTTAGAACTTGAGTTATTGTGAACATACTTTAGTAGGTACATAGATTAAATATATGAACCCCAAAAAGGGCATAATATGACCTCTTTAAAATCTGGACGATTCGTTCAGTAATTTCATAATTACAGATTCTGTTAATGAATACAGACGGGAAAAGACTTTGAGTTTTGGAAGTGGTAAGTTTAAGTTAAGTATTGTTGTCCACTAGGGTTTTCTGAGAGCAACCAAAATGGAACACGAGCATTTCTGCTTTTGTTTGTTTTTCTCTCACTACAAAGCAGTACTACAACGGGTTGTAGTCACTCTCTCGTTTTGTTTATGTCTGCTTCCCCCATGAGATCATACAAGATTACGTGAGGTGCTATGTGCTTCATCTGGCACACACAAAATGATGTCTCTATAATATTACCCTGTAGTGCGTTAGTGTCACATCTCGTAGTGTGTGCATGATTTTAATATAAGTGAAGAATCATTCTCCTTGTGTGCAGAGATGCAGAAATGAAGCCCTTGTAGACAGAGATTTCTTGAACGAGATACTTTTATGATCTAAGAGGCTGCTGTCAGTATTTTAAACATTTCCATGCGTGCAGTAATGCCACAGCAGAAAGTATTGGGGCAAAGTTTAGCACCAAAACCCCCCAAAAAAAACGGTAAATATGAATTCCGGATTTATCAGGAAGATGACTACTCCATGTGCTTTGCGCGTAATTGTGCAAACTGAGACTCACACTTCTACTGCTATGAGATCACTGCAGGTAATATAATCAATAGGGGAGGGGGGGGGGGGGATGGGATGGGTAAACATCAGTGACACTGTGACAGGGGGTTTTCTTGCTGGATTCTCAATCATGATTGAGAAATGTTGATGTTGATGAAATGATCATTCACAGCCCAACTGGTTATCATGGTCACCGCACAGAGGTGGCGCTCTAGTGCGCTTCACATTGGTTCTGCACCCGTCACAAACAATTAATAATCAGATGTTATTTGATGTCAGATCACTTTATTTCAATTGAATGACACATAAGGTGGATATGAGTGGATATAAAAGTCAAACACATAAGAGGAGACTTAGAAAGTATCTGTACTGTATGACTGAATGTCTATTTTGGACATTATTAACAGTTTAGTGAAAGTGGGGTGACAAAAAGTCTTGGTGTCCCCCCCTATTCCGGCAGCAATGTCACACACTGATGGCAGAGGTTGATAAAGTGTCCATCTATCTGCCCATCAGTACTACTCCGATTTACACTCCGCTGACGAATGCAATGTGGTGTTCAGGGTTCAAGTTCAAGTCTGAACCTTCAATTTGAGACAAATCTGAGAGCTCATACTGGTCACATTTCTCTTTTAACTAAGATCTTGAAGTGAGACACCTTTGAGAAATAAATGAGATCCCACCCAGGGCTCACACAGGGGCTCACTGCGGGACTCAGCCATTTTTAATATCTCAGGATCGTCTTTGAGACGAATGGAAAAAATTAACAAAATCTAATCTTTGTCTACGGGACACAGATGAGACATAAATTCGATATCACTTCTTTGCTTTTGGTGTGTCTGCAGGAGCCGAGGATTGAACCCCTAAACTTCAGAATGATGAGAAACGGCCGACTGTACCACTGAGTCACAGCCGCCCCAGTCCAGAAGGAACATATCATCAGCTCTGTCACCTCATGGTTCCAGTTTGATTGAACAGATATCTCCAGTCCTTATTAAATTCTCTGCAGGCTATAACTAGCTGAACTCCTCTCTGATGAGCTGTACCTTATCAGCACGCATGATGTCTACCCAGGTCGATACCTTTATGCCCACAAGCATAGTTGAAGTCAATGGAATATTTATTAGGAAACAATAATAGGGGAGGATTGGGGGGGGGGTATGAGGTACAAAGTGGAGGAGGAGAGAAAGCGAGGTGCGGGTAGAGGTAGTACATTGATTTACCCTTCATAGTTCGTTGCACTACATTTACCCAGCAGAGTGCTCAAATTAGTGCCCTCCAGCTCTCTCCCAATTAGTTTCCACAGAGACGAGGTGTAAAGCCAGTCACTGGCCTCATTACCTCTCCTCTCTCTCTCTCTCCCTCCTCTCTGAGTAAACCACTCTCCAACTCTCTGTCTCTCTGGTTTTTTACTTTTCCCCTCGCTTGCTCTCCACTTCAGCCGCTCTCATCTCCTCCACTTTTTTTTTTTCCGTTTCAGTCCTCCCGTGCCTTTATTTGTGCTCTCTCTCTCTCTCTCTCTCTCTCCCTCTCTCTGCATGTCTCTGCGTTTCAGCGTTTGTGTATTTCCCCGTGTTTAAAGTGCAGAGCAGACTGAGGAAAGTACATTCATCTCCAGGAACATGAAGCGAGCGCGGGCTGCCAGAGACTCAACTATCGCTGATAAAGAATAGATGATGTTACTCTTTTGTCGCTGTGACTCCACGGAGCTCTTTGGTTCAGCGCAGTCAAGGAGAGTGTGTGAATCTCTCTGCTGATACAACAGAGAGATACTGTCAGCATTCATCTTCAACATCTACAGACATGAGCCTCAACATACACTCATTACTTGAGACTGCTGGTCGTCATGGGGCATGTCATAGTGATTGTGTCATCCTGTTTAACAGTCTGGTCCCATGTTATCCAACTTCAGAGTGGGTTTTTTACACTCTCATTACAGTGTTTCCTCCACCTTAATGTTTTTTTTTTTCAGTTTGAATCTCAATAGGTGGCAATCCTCTTGTTGTCTCCACCGGGGCTTGATTAAAAGCCAGATACAGCCCTGTGGCCTCAGCGCCTCAGGGACCGGAATTTTGCTCAAGCACACTGTCTGACAATTATGTAGTTGTAATTTAGCTAATTGCAAATGTGTGTGTACCTAAACACACCGCCAATGCACGATATCAACTGACATTATGGGCAAGTTAAGAAAGCTCTGGTATTTTGCTGATATGTCGAAATGTAGTTATCGACGAATGTATCAATTCAGTTTATATTGTACTTAACTTTGTGCTTAAACCCCTCCCTTCATCCCTTCATCCCTTATATTTTATTAAGACAATTCCAAGACAGTCACGGCCTGGATATGTTTCTGAACTGTCTTTCACACATGCACCTTTTTCTGGGATTAATATCACAATTTAAAGGGATGTTTCCTCAATACAAACACAACAATGGGTAATTACAAAGACAACTGATGTGAGTAGTAAAGAGAATAAATCAGAGGAACTCCACTCAACACAGAAATCATCACTCTGCACATTCACACACCGGCTCATCCTGACTTTGTGAGGACTTTTCAATATGGGTGCTGGCAGGTTTTTTTTTTTTTTTTGCATCGTCACTGAGAGGTGTGGAGTCCAACGAAAGCTATTTTTGTCATATATGTAGTGCACTTCTTTGTGTTGTTAGATAGTTAGCAGAGGGATATTTACATGTGTGTGATTTGGACACAGCCACACTTTAAGCAGGATAGTGTTCCAGTGGTGTCTTGGGGTCGGTGTAAAATAATACTATAGCTACCATGTGGAGGCTGCTGTGTGCACTGCACCTGATGACTGCTTAAAGGCAACAGGATACACAGAGAGCAGGGGAGATCGTGTTGGCCTATTGGGGCCTGCAGGTCAATTTTGCCCTGGAGCCCCCTCGCAGGTAAATTCACCCCTTGTCAGGACCACTATAGCTCAGTGGCTATCACTCTTTGTTGCGACCCAACTTATAGCCACTTTCTGTAAGAAAGAGGGTAGGTAACAATATTAGATATTTACATTTCTATAACAGGAAAATGTATTATTATCTTTAAACCAAACTCAGTGTTTTTTTTTTTTCCAGTTGCCACTTAATTATGTCAACTCGATATTTTAACATATTTGGATTTTCCACAGACATTCGTATTCCCGAAGGATGACTTCTGATGACAGTAGTTGTCCTGTGATTTTTCCTGAGGTGCTATTATGAAACTCAAACTTGTGGTTGTATGTGATCTGTCTTGTCATGTCACTTATTCAATATATATCACAATATGATGCATGACAATTGTATAACTGCAAAACTAGTAGCTTTAACAAATTTCAAAGTGAGTAACCAAAATTCCCATCATCCTCAGCTGTGCTCTGTGTTTAATGATAATTAAGCAAATGTTTCCATGCTCAAATCCTTAGATGGTAAACATTAAACCTTCCAAATATTATGACACTAGCATTTTCTAACAGGAGTTTTCAGCAAGTTAATATAGTAAATTAAATAGGGGCAAAAATAGCATTACAGAGTGGTTATCAGCACCTTGCCTCTTTTCATGTTTTAACATTTTACAACTATTTTGTGTAAATTTAAAAAAGGAACTATTGCATATTTCTCCCAAAAATGTTTGTTTTTTTAAATGTCAAGAAAAAGTTGTTGTACATGTTTGCAACTACAACAATTGGAATCGGTCCTGCAGATGAATCAGTCCAATATGACAAAGGCTGCAACACACAACTTGACATCTGATGGCTGACAGATATTAATTTTCAATACATAATACATCCCTTTTCAAAATCTGAAAAGGGACAAAGAGAAAAATACATTTTCTCTCAGGACTATGGTATGAGAACTCTTGGTAGTATATCCTTGGCCTTGGAACAGACACATTTTGCCTGCAGAAAAGCAAACACCTCTCCCTCCACTATTGCACCCCCCAGCAATTCCTTCTCCCCCCCCCCCTCCATCCCTCCCCCCCTGTAGAAACATAGAGAGAATCTGGGTGAGGTGTCAGGCCAATGTACTGCCTGCAAACAAAAGCCGCCCTGTCCACCCCAGACCCAGATGTTCCTTATTGATCCCCCTGTGGATTTGGCTGAATGTAACCGCGCCAGAGTTTCTCTCTCTCTTTCCCCCCTCATTGCTTACACTTCTCACACTGTGTGCGTATGTGTAACTGGGTGCTTTGTTTGTGTGATTATGCATGTCCAATCAAAGCTGGAAGTGCAATTTCCTCTCTTAAGTTTTCAAAAAACCAGCAGTTTTGGACTCGTACCCCTCTTGTTCTCCTTTTCTCGCTTTATCTCTCTCACTTCCTCTCACTCTCTCTCCCTCATGTCCGCGATCCCGTCCTCGACAGCCCCTCTTGGCTGCTGCTGGTTAATAATGTAGCATGCCTCACTGTCTGATGTTGCATTGGGTTTTGCTGTGGCGCACAGGGAGGCTGTCTCTCTGTACCTTTCTGGGAGACGCTGCAACTGGTTGCCAAGGAGTTGGTTTCAGGGAGGAGGCGAAGGAGGAGGGGGAGTGTAAAGTAGAGGTCTGGCAAGAGACACGGAGCAAGAGAAAACAGCAAAGACAAAGAGAGTGAAAGGAAACAGACCAAGGAGTGAGAGAGGGAAGAAGAAAAAAAAGCTCACAAGTTTGAGAAAAAAATGGCAGACTGAGCAAGCCTTGGTTGGTAAAAAAAAACAAAAAAAACTGTTGCTCTGCACAAATCTTGTTCATAATGATACAAAAACAGACAGGTGGAATATTTCTTCTTAGAGACTCAGCAGAATAATAAGCTTTTGTCTAATGTTCTATGGTGGGATAAAAGAGGTATTGAGGAGTTGATCGGTTATTGTTTTTACTAAATTAAAGAAGAAAGAGATCATTATAAAATAGACTGGGCTAACTATGTAGGAACAAAAAATCATTCATCAGATTTTCAGAATAAAAGTAGGTTCCACCTTTCTTTGCAAATTCCCATCTTTGAACTTAAACATAAAGAACTCATATATACACCGTGTATGGATGTCCATTGTGGGTGGAACATGTCTTTCACTGTGCGTATGTATGTCATTACAAGGTCCCTGAAAGAACTGATGCATTGAGCTGCTTGTCAGTGTTTCAGTTAAAGGTCTTACCCTACATCCACCAGCTTAAAGGCCATGTACGCACACATATTCTCATATACGGGATGCACCATAACCGCTTGTTATGTATGTAAAAGCTGACTCCACGCCTGCAAGCCTTAGCACAATATTTTTTGCGGTGGTTAATCTGATTCTGTAGCAAGGCTAACGCAAGCAGGGTTGTGTCAGAGATGTCTTCTTTTTCACCATGTGAGCTGCTCCTACATCAATGAGATTGTCTTTATCTGCCTGCTTGCAGCTTGGGCTCAGATTCTGCCCTCTATATACGGGCGCTGGGTCGTGGGAGGCATGTGGGCGAAGGTGCGTGGCATCCGGCCTAATGCACAGCCTGAAGAGAAATACTAACACTTCGTATTCACTGTGACTTCAACACTGCCACAGTTGAGGCTCTCACATTTGGAGAGAGATTTTCAGTGAATGAGTCACAGGTTTGAAAGATATTCCATGGGACATGGTCTTCTAATTTAGTTGTGGTGTGAAATGAAAAGAGTCAAATAAAAAAAAGCGATTGCAGGCGCCCGTGTCGTGTTGTCAGCTGTACAAGAGTCTGGTGTGCTGGGTGTCATCTCGCTTAATATTAAAAATGCAGTTTATAAAAGTCTTGCCACAAAAGTGCTCCTCCTCAGACCCCAGGACTGCTGCCTTGTGTTTGACTCAGGATATTCCCCGCTGTACCACATTCCTCTGTTGCTCCGTTATTCTGGACCTGGTCCCTGCCTCTTTCCTGCCAAAACGCTCCCATAAACACAGATCCAACCCTGAAGTCCTCGCGCTGCAGGGGGCATTCCAGAAGTGTTAGTTTTCTGAGCCCTCCTCCATATTCAAAAATACACAGTACTGTACATGCAGACACAGTGGGCTGTTCCTTTTGTCCTAAAATACAAAAATAAAAAACACAACAGCAATCAAACACTAATATTACCACCGACTGTCTAAAATAGCAGATTAGGCTTATTGGTTTCAAAATGAAGCCAATGTCGAAGCACCTTAAACGTGCATTCTTTCTACTGACCAGCAGGGGGGTGACTGCACTTGTTGCCAAAAAGGATATGGGATGTATCTAAGCAGATGGCAAATTATCTATGATAACATGATGATTTATCACCTCAGTTAAAAAGAGTTTATGATCTAATTTGATAGTTTCGAGTCTTCTTTAATACAGCATGCTTTTTATTCTGGGAATAATTGTCCCATTTAGAGTAAAACTGCCAAAAAAAGCGGGGTTTATAATTTGAGGAATGGATATCTGTGATCAACATGTCACTACCTAGGGGGCCTGTCAAGAAGTGCAGCAATGTAACAAATGGTATCCTCCTTGTTTTCAAGTATGGTCCCTTCTGGTTTGAAAAAAAAAAAAAAAAAGCCTCTACAGGGAGGATCACAAACCATTGGGTGACATCACATGTGCCTTTTCTTTTTCCACTAACTATTGTACAATGGAATACATCTTTAAAACAAATACGATTCACGACCAAACCCAAATTCATCCACACACAAACAAACACATGTGTAAGGTTTATGATTCAAATTTGGGTTATTTTATTCGCTGTTTTGAGATAGAATATTAATAAATTTTACCGGTATCTTAGAGATACGGCAGCAATAAACCATCAAATGCATCTTTTTGATGGTTCACTATGAAATACTCTTTGAAAGAAAGAAAAAGCGTACCGACGGCAGATTTTATTATATCACATTCAGTAGACCCACAGCTGTTGCTTCACCTCTCACTTGACTTTGTAACTCACTGCACTTTTATAGGGAACATTTAAAAGATGGCATTTGACTTCTTTTATCATAAAAAGGGGGCTGTGGTGTTGAAATATTTCCTAACATCTTTCTTTTCAGCCTCATGTTTCTTGGCTGTTCTTCACTGTCGACTCCCGTTACCCATGAGGTAGTGGGAGGTGCCCCAGCACTTGTTGCTTGGCCCTATCAGTTGTAGATATTTGAGACACTTGTCTCGTATCAAAGGAATGATTCACTCCTTACTATGATGTTTGTATAACTTTGTTCTCATCTGAAGTCTGGGTAAAATTAAAATGAAGTAATCAGGAACATTTTGATATGAGGAAATGTCTGTTTCCAAAATTGATCCAGGGAAGGACAGCACATTTATTTAGCAATCTATTGCTTAGCAGTTTTAACCCATACGCCATCTGAATGCTTCATAGTTCAAATCTGTGCAGGAGGGAGCTCACATATGGTGGTCAGTGTGTTCAGACAAACTCTTGAGGTGTTCCCGAGCGAACTCTGCTCATCAATTATTCAGTTCGATCACCTAGCCTCCTTGCAGAAGGACCTGCTCTGCCGTACAGGCAGGCACAGGCAGGGAGGAGGAGGAGAGGAGGGGGGTTGAGGGGCAGCCCTGAAGATAGCCTGACTGGAGCCAGAAGAGGGCTGGAGAAGGAGTATTCATTAAAGTCGCCCCAAGAGCACAGGCAGGGGAGAGTATAACAAGACCCTAGGGTGGCTGGTGTGGGCCCTCACTCCTCAAAAACCATAAATGTATTCCCCTTCATCCAGACAAATCCACAGTCTACTGTGTCAGCAAAAATATGCACATGCAAGTCTACCTTTCCTTTCACTTCTTTGACTTGTACTTTCACAACTTGAAATATAGGATAAGGAAATCTTTCTTTACTTGATCTGTTTTTACAGTATATCGTGTAACTAAGGTAAGACTTTGCAGGTGGACTATACATCATGTCCATAATATTTAAACATGTATTACACTTCTTGTTTATGCCTACCTCAAGTAGTTGAGATTCTACCTACACTGCATTGATGTAAATGTTTACCCCTGCATGTGTATTTCACACTATGACATCACTCAGTTGTGGCAGATGGCTGTTCAACATGAGTCTGGTTCTGTTCGAGGTTTCTGCCTGTTTAAAGGCAGTTTTTCCTCACCACAGTTAGTGCTGTGTTCATAATGGATTAATGTTGGGACCATATAAATAATATATGCTCTTTTTGTAAAGTGTCTTAAGATAACATTTGTAATGAATTGAGACTATAAAAGATCAAAATTGACTGGCTCTTAGTTGGTGTTTGATTAGTTTGTCTTGTTAAAGGTACCGTAGAGCCAACGTCTGACCTCATCCATTATCAGAGTTTTAATGGCAATTAAATAATGTTACACTATACAATTACATTTATATGTATGAATGATAGGTGTATATAATAACAGACAAAGATCTCCTTCTTTTCTTTGTAAGTCGAGTTATCATAGTCACTTTTAGATGCAATAGTACAGGGCAGTGCAGCAAGCAATAGATAGAAAAAAAAGTACGGTAGGCAACACATCCAAAAGATGCTGGGTCTTTAATGGGTTTTTTATCCAGTGTTTGACTTTTGGCAACTCAGTAACTTTCACCTCCGAGTTTCGGGTAGAGGTGCGGAGAAGCATTTAAAAAGGGCCATAACTAACCGAACGACTCCTGTGGGAGGCTGCTCTGACTGACGTATGTGTCTCTGGGGTCCCTGAGATCTGACTGCACAGGGCTGTTGTTCTCCCCCCTGTCTGCCTGCCTGGCCTGTTGGGCCCCACACCACAGCTTTCCAGAAAGACCCCCAAGCGATGCTGCAATGAGCCAGGCCGAAGCAGCAGGCTGAAATTAAAGCTGTTTCACTGCGGTTAGTTAAATAGTTGGACAGTGAGAGCATGGGGTGGCCCCGAGTCAAGGCTAAGGCTGTCTGGGGCTAGTGAGTGGAAATCTAAAAAAAAAAAAAAAAAGAGAAAAGCTAAGTCTTGGGGAGGGGAGAGGAGAGGAGAGGAGAGGAGAGGGGGGACATGCAAAAATAAAGGATTAGAAGAAACTCTGAAAGTGACCTGGTTAGAAGGTTTTTCTGGGATTTTTGGTTTTGGAAAGCTGGGAAATGGATGTGGGTGTGTTCTGTGGTCTGCAAATCTATTAAGTGTACCGTCACTGCTTCTTTTGCCCGCTTGTATAGCAGCACACAGGGAAGGAATGCATTACATAAGATAGAGAGATACTTACTCAACAGGACATACATGGAGCAAGTTAGCATTTCCAGAGGTCATTTAAGAGTAACTCGGAGGCTGGATGCTATTTGTTGATGTTTAAAGAATAAACGATGGACTTTTAGTTATTGCTGCCATATTAATCATGTCAGCTGCATCATCCAAAATGTTTAACAGTAGCCTCATATTTCTTTCCCTTGCTCTAAATTTAAATTTTAAAAGAAATATGCTGATCATGAGGTTGTCTGAGGGTTGGATGTCCACACTCATGGTAACAGAGTCGGAGGTGTTTATTTAATTATATAACTGTTTGGCATAAATCTGGGCTAAGGAGCAAGGGGTGGATCCGCAAGGTCCCTCTATACCCCCCATGTCTTGCAGGGGGGGTATAGAGTCCAGCCCACATTCTTCAGCCTCTGCTCATTGCATTTTGAGGAAATCTGTGCACTTTTCTCATCCAGTTCTCTGAAACAAGACTCAAAATAAAAAAAAAGAATCAAACCACAATCAAACTTGTCAGCAGAAAGTTTCTTGACGGATGATCTCATCCCAGGGCCCCTTGTCTGTTATCCAGAGCACACACTGAAAGTCGAATCCATAATTGTAAATCGCGACATTGCAACCGCTTTTATTTTCTATTTTTATGCATGTTGGACGCAGTACAAGAGAAACATTTTTCCAATGTTTCCAGGCTACAGCGATTTGGCCATACATAATGGCTGGGATGGAGGAGAGTAAATTCCTAAGCCAAGTTGTTTTAAATCCACAGGGGTGCACGCAATGTATGGATCAGTCTTCCAAGAGGAACAGGAGCCAAGACATCTGTGTGACTAGCAGGGACTGATCCCCTCTACCAGAACAGTAGAAATAGGAAACCCAGGATTATCTGGTCACATTGCATATCCAGTGACCGATGTTCCTTGCACAATAGTAGCAGCCCTGCCTCTCTGCTATTCGTTAAGTGCTCTGTGTCAAATTCATAACGCAATTTGAATTAAACATCCCAATTAGCATACACTGTTGGACGCGCACACATGCTTGTGAGGTTGGAACTCCTTTTGTGGACCAGCATTCATAATCATATCTGACTTTGTGTATCACTCAGAGAGAATGTGTCTTTCCCTTCACTAATCTACTCTGTTTGGTGGTTTTCATTATCCACTATCCACTGTGTTCCTGTTCAGTGGGGTCTCTGAGCCCAGTTAAGAGTCCCACCATAGCCTGAGGGTAAAAGGATGGTAATGGGGATGACAGGAGAGATGGGGCTTAACTATTTTCGCAGCATTATGTTTTACTCCCACAAAAAAACTAAAATGCAGTAAAAGAAGAAGATTATTTCATCATCGGGAGATTATGACATCAAACATGCTTTAGTAATTTGTCTCTTTCGGGTGAGTTAACCGTGGACTTTGAAAGAAATGCTTGGGTTATTATGAGACACAGTAACCTAAGCTTGAAACTATTGACCACATTCACGCAGTGTGTCACTGCTGGAGGTAAAGTGCATAATCTGAAACACATTATAATCGAATTAGCTAATAGGGCTAAGCTTGAATTCAGATACTTATTTGCCAACAATATAGATAGACAGACAGACAGACAGACAGACAGACAGACAGACAGGTAGGTAGATAGATAGATAGATAGACAGACAGACAGACAGACAGACAGACAGACAGACAGACAGACAGACAGGTAGGTAGGTAGATAGATAGATAGATAGACAGACAGACAGACAGACAGACAGACAGACAGACAGATAGATAGAAAGATAGATAGACAGACAGACAGACAGACAGACAGACAGACAGACAGACAGGTAGGTAGATAGATAGATCGATCGATCGATAGACAGACAGACAGACAGACAGACAGACAGACAGACAGACAGACAGACAGATAGATAGATAGATCGATCGATAGACAGACAGACAGACAGACAGACAGATAGACAGACAGACAGACAGACAGACAGGTAGACAGATAGATAGATAGATAGACAGATAGACAGGTAGGTAGATAGATAGATAGACAGACAGACAGACAGACAGACAGACAGGTAGGTAGATAGATAGATAGATAGACAGACAGACAGACAGACAGACAGGTAGGTAGATAGATAGACAGACAGACAGACAGACAGGTAGGTAGATAGATAGACAGACAGACAGACAGACAGGTAGGTAGGTAGGTAGATAGATAGATAGATAGACAGACAGACAGACAGACAGACAGGTAGGTAGATAGATAGACAGACAGACAGACAGACAGGTAGATAGATAGATAGACAGACAGACAGACAGACAGACAGGTAGGTAGGTAGACAGACAGACAGACAGACAGACAGACAGGTAGGTAGATAGATTCTTAGCTAACGTTAATGTTACCTTAGCTGAGTGCTACAATCAGCTTTTGTCTCCCAGTAACTCAGTAATCATACTTGTTTTTTTGTCACTGTTAGCAGAGCTCGGCACACGTCCGTTAATCTGCTTATTTTTACCCATTTGCGTATTCTTTTTTGGTAATTTTGAACATAAACGTTGAAATGATAAAGGACACTGATTGGGAGAAATCGGTTTCAGTTAACGTCCAAACATCGCTCCTCGATGCTAAGTGGGGTCGTGGACAACCTGGGCAAGAACATGCCACCATCTTTGTTAAAAGTTAACAAAGGAACCTTCTTGATCATCTGAGCCCGCCTCGCGACTGTTAGCTAATGCTACACTGTTGGAATTGAGCCACTTCAAGATAGCATTATCTTTGCTTAGTTTTAGCATGCAGCCACTTTCTGGCTTACTTAATTGTTTGATAGTTTTACACAATGAGATACAAAACAAGAAATATTTCATAATGGTAGATTGCTAACTTTGTTGTCTAGGACTAGCAGTGGCTAATGGTTTATCAAATGCGTGTAGTTTCAGCTTGATTTGTGATGTTCCGACCAAAATGTTCACTATTTAATGTCTAAACAGCTGCCGATCCATCAAGAATGGGTTGAATAACAACAATTTGTCTGATCATATAATGTGCAACATAAAACAAAGAAGTGCGACCTTACTGCATTTGCGCTTCGAACCCTGAGTGTTTTTCAAAGTAAAATGGTCGTTAGTGCACGTTAAGACTGACAGCGAGCACTTAAGCCCTATTGATTTAGAGCTTAAGTGAGACTCGTCATTGGACGTGACTGCTCCATTTGATATTTCTGCATGTAGAATTTATTTTTAAATACACATATACAAGACAAGTGTCATAGTACGTGGGGGAGTGTACAGAAATGGAAGCTTGTGCTCTCACATATGTGACCTCCTGTGTCCTAGAATGCTGCCTCCACCCAACCACACCCCCTTTGACACACACACTCACACACACCGCACACAGACACACACACACACGTATTCCACCCTAGACAGGCCAGGTTGCCAGAGCTACACAAACTCCCACCCATTAGCGGCAGGATTCCAGGATAACCATGGCAACCAGTCTCTCACCCCCGGGGAGACGAGCAGTAGAACTGAAAGGCTCCATTCAATTTCCACATCCCAGTACAGCACACACAAAAGGACACACATGCACTCTCTCTCGCACACTAACACACACTCACTGATGAGCAAACACTCACAGATTCAAACACACACTCGCACGCGCGCACACACACACACACACACACACACACACACAGATACGGACACGGACACGTCCAATGCAACCCACTTGCTCTAACAGCCTCGCAGTCACTCCAGCCTTCTCTGCCTGCCTCCACTGGGGTGAGTGGGAGCTTGTTAGAGAGACCGCACACTACATCCTCTCACCCACGGTCCTCGGCTGCACATACACAACGCTTCAGTGAAACATTAATTACACCTCACTCATTGTGATTAGACACACTTTCAGAGGAAGTCGACAGACTCTTTATTCCATGCATACAGATCATTTTTCTCTCTTTACCAAAGAATGAAGCATCGTATGAACGACAAAGCTATGTACTGGGTCATACAACCTGACCGCATCCCTGGTGACAACAGGACATGTGTGTTCTTGCCTTCTGTCACATGACAGAGAAACCAGAGAGGTTAGATAGTACCATGAAGAATCCTTTTCTTTGACGTTTCATTATTTTTACTCCATGCAACTTGAAAAACAAATGTTTTACAGAATGATTACACCTAGATCAATTTGGAGAGGAACTATTTATATATACTGAAAGAGAGAAGTGCTGCTGCAGGATCAAGTCAGGGGCTAATAAGGATGTAGTTACGATCGCGGGCGAGACCCCCATCCCACTTGAGTGAGCGCAGCATTCTCCCAAAGTCTCCCTCGTCTCAAACAGCAGAATGCACTCGCAGGGTTTAACCAAGAGGAGAGAGAAAAGGTTAATGACGCACAGTGGGAAATCAAAGATCACAGATAGCAGCACAGGAAATGGAATGGAGAGGTATGAAAGGTGGAGAACAGTGCGTATGAGTAGGAACAGATGATGACATCTTTACAGAACTACAAAGTATGGGCAAGAAAGAGACAGTCCTGGAAATAAAACTGACAGAGAACGTGGGGTGTTGATTATCTTCTGTTCACATTAGAGCCCACACAGACCATTAGATGTGAGCCCTGCTCAAATCAATTTTAAGATGGTCTATTCAAGAAAATCTTGAGTGGCATGCGCAGAGCACTCAGCCTTTTAACAACACAAAACATCTTACTGGCAGATAGCGGGGAAGTGAATATGTGCGAGGGCGTCTTGTTTAGATGGATGGACAGGTGGGGAAAAAAGGCAGAATATAGGTCAGTGAATAATAATAAAAAAAAGGGTGTGGTGTAGTTTTGTACAATGTAATAGAAAAGGAGAAAGGGAGAGAAAGAGTGAGATCTGGAACAAGGGAAGGATGGAGGAGGAGTGGAGAGAGGCTGGCGCTAATGACGGGTGTGCCCAGGGCCACACAACTACAGCTGTCTCCCCTCCCAACTTCAGCGATGTCAGATCGGCATAATAAAACCCAGTGTGTTAGTATGTGCGCACAGGGAACAGCTGGGTGGCTTGGCAAAAAGGAAGGGAAAAAAAAGGGAACAAGGGAGAGGAGAACTGCACATTGTTAAATCCTGTCATCTCTGCCCTGAGCCGGAAGAGTTTTTTAGAAAAAATCCAAGAGATGCTCAGAGTGACAATGGTCTCGAAAGGAGATGGCATGCAATACTACATACATTTTCTACCCAAGTGTCTCTTTGGTCACAGCATGCACACCATTCAAGATGCTCAATCCTCCAGCTCCAGCCCCTTGCTGCATGTCTTCCCCACCCTCTCTTCCCCCTTTTTCCTGTCTCTTTCTAATAAAGGCAAAGGCAAAGGCCAAAACCACAAGCCTTTGAAAATTGTGGGAAGATTCATTTTTAGATGATTAACTGCATAATTTTAGCATCACCTGTTGTCAAAGCATGAGGTCTTATCATTTTTTTTGATAATGCCCTGCTCATGTATTGGCAAAGTCATATATATATATATTTTAAATCTCTTCCCTCTTCTTCCTCTCTCTCACCCATATACGTTGTGTAACTTTGCATGAATAAATACACACAAAGGCATTCCCATTTTCTCGCTGTAAAATGCAACTTCTAACACTGACCTGGTACAAGCGTTGTTATGGGAATTGGATTTCACAACCCTGACCATCAGGCTGTTAACCAGCGGTTTCATAAAGGGTCCCCAGCCACGTGACTTAACGGGCCATGTGGCTTAAACAGAAGCTTTAAATACTTCCTGGCTCAAACCCCATTTCTACTAGAAAGAGCAAAGTTACACAGACTCTTCAAGGTATATAAAAATACTAGAAACATCAATCGTTTCATTTTGGCTTTAAAATGTATAAAACGTTACAAGTCATTCAACAAGTCATTCAACAAATCTCACAAACAAAATTCAAAATTGAAACCTCCCCCATCCCAAAATCCAACTTTGTACATTCCTCCAACACCTTTGCAGAGCAAGAGGCATTCAGGTGCGCGTGTTCACAGGAACACGATCCTCAAAAAAATTAGTCAACCTCAAAGAGAACACTGATTAGAAAACAAAGCAACAAGAAAACAAGAAAACAAAAACGTAAATAATACATATTGAATAAACACATTTAGTATGTATTAACCAACCAAAGTGGATCCTATCAATAAACACAATCAAATATTCTTATAATGACAAATAAAGGTGTTTTTCACCTGACTGGTCAGAGAGTGAAGGCGATCCCTCACATACAGACATTTAAAATGGTATATAATCCGTCTTATTCTTTATGTTCTTGTTAGCTATTGTAGGTCATGCAAAGGAATCAATACTAAAAAAGAAACAGTTTCATAACCAGTTACAAACTCCTCACAGTGAGTTCCAGTAGAGTGAAGATGCATTTGTTCTGGTGGACACTGTGGCAATCTCACCTTGGAAAAATCACTTTGCTTTCATTAAGTTTCCAAAGGCTGACGTCAGATTGTGTCCAGAGTGCACTGAGTCACACATCTACAGCCTCTTTTCACCACCTCGTCTTTGTATCGGTGCCCTCAGTGGCCTTACGAAAAGGATGTACACATATTACATGATGTCACATCTCCAACTTCAGCTCACACCCTGAGTCCCTTATCGCTGATATCATACAGTGAGGTCTTACAGGGCTTAACCCTGAGCACACAAACACAAAAGTACACTCAGATACTGTCTGGACTTGATTTTTTTTTACATATTTGGAATTGTATTGGATGGACCTCCATGTAGGAGGATATTTGCCTGTCTGACTCACTCCTTGTCTGTCTGACCACCCCCTCCTTCAAGCCTGCCAGGCAGCACCCTCTTTGTGTCTCTAGTCGTCTCTTCTTCCTCCTTCTGTTGACTGTGTTCATCATAATCATTGTTGAGGTGATGTGGGCTGGACACAGACAGTGGATAATGTGATTAGAAGAGGCTCAGGCGCAAAGTCTCTTCTCTGATTGTTGCATGTACACCGGGGACTTCTGTCACATTTGTCGGGAATCTTGAAGTGGAAAAACAGCCTTGACGAGATCTTCCTAGTGCTTACACTGTTTAAGCATCACCTCACTTCTTTTCAGACTTATTTTTGAGTTTGTTTTTTTAGCGCGCTGTTTGCCTTGTCTGGGATTTTTGTGTGCAGGATCAGAGAGCGTAGAGGCCAGAGGGAAAAGAGAGTTTGATAAGATACCAGGCTTGTACCCAAACAGATTCTTATCAGTCATATTGGATGGGGATGCTCTATACTATTTTTTTCTCGATCTTAGAAATACAAAGATTTCCCATCTCAGGGGAAAATGAGGGCGGGATGCACGACCATTCAAAAATACTACCAGGTTTATAATGATACAAAGCTTAATGCAAATGGGTGAAGTATCCCTTTAAGGACTACAGTAAAGTCAATTTACTTGGTTACTGCCCACCACTGCCTTAATACAAGCCTAGCACTGACACATAAGCTAGCATCTTTCCCTTTCTGATGCCTGTGTCCGCTGAAGAGCATTGTCGAAAAACTGATTTGCTTACTGTTGTGCAAGATACATTTGCATGGTTTAAACACATGCATTCTTATACATGTGGATGTTTTTCTAAATATACATACAGCAAATTTTCAAAGGACAAAATGGGAGTCTACTTGAGTGTTCATGGCAGATTATTCGAATTGTCAACGTGTAGGGGGAAGCCCTCGTGCATTCATATATGTATCTGTAATCTCAATGTAAAAGGATAGGGGATTGTGTTTTCCAGGCCTCCAGAGGCTGCACAGATGAATGAAGCATTGGATCAGGTAAGCCGGGCAATACTCCTTGCTATGTTCTGCACCTGGCCCCGGGGGATTGTGGTGGAGCATATTTGCCTACTGCTGGGCGGGGGGGGGGGTTTAGGAAGGGGAAGAGAGCCTCTCATCAGGAAAAAGATGAAGGGGGTTTAGACATGACAGGCGTGTCATTAATCAAAAGATTCTCCAGGCAGAATTGGTGGATCTACCTGCTGTCGATGGAAGGAACCAAATGGATGGACGGGAGTAGACGTGGGAATACGAAGAGTGTGTGTTTAGTTCTGTGTTACTTATGTGTGTCTACATTATCGCCCAATTCCTTATTACTCCTGCCTTTCCCTGCTCCGGCCATTTACAGTAAGGTAGCCCTCTGGCAGCTACATCCATGACAGGCACAGAGAGAGAAAAGCACTGTGCAGGAAGAAAAACATGTCACCGCGCTAACTAAAACATGTCACCATGGCGGTGCGGTGAGTGTTGCATGCCTGTGCCGAGTGGATAGCTGATTGAAACCCAAGGCTATACTGTAGTATAGAGTTTATTTCATAATGTTAGGAAAGGAAAAGACAGAGAGAGAAGCTTTGAAGGAGCTGCCGGTGTATCTGCAAAGAAGGGGGAAAGATGGCGGAGACAAAATCAAGGCGTCGCTAAAACTACAAGACGCGGGGAAATGCATCCGTCTGCGTGTGTGTTCTTGTTTCCTCAAGGGAGCCGAGTCCTCTCTCAGGGCTAGACTGATCCCACCTGAGTCTCTCTCTCCCATCCCCTCCAGATGTTTCCCTCCCTCCATCACCCTGCATCACCCTCATCATCTCCATCATCCAAATCCAGCAACTCCACATCTCTGTCTCCAGGAACCTGGTGCTGCATGTACTGTACATTTCTGATGTATTTCTGCAGTTGTGTAACGTCTGCGTCTTTCCTTATTTTGAACCGCTTTATTGATTTGAGTCAAAAAGTTGAGCTGTTGCATGGATTTTTTCCCATACCGTTATACTGTAGCACAGTGGTTTCTACTGAAACATCTCCAACTTTTAGACCGTGCCACAAGAGAAGCAGTATGAATTCCCATATAAGGCTAGAGGGCCCTTTCTAACCTTCTCCCTCCTCCTCCTCCTCCTCTCCCTCCTCCACTCTCTGTCTTCTACCCCTTCACTCCTTTATTGAAACCGGCTCACAGTCTTCCCTTTCTGCTGCGACCATGGTATAATGCCAAGGCTTAAAGACAAAAACATTGTTTTTTTTTTAGTTCTGATACTTGTCATTTATGCCCCCCCCCTTCCTGTCACTCACTGAAATCTGCATTTGTAAACTATAGTTCCTTCTGCAAGCTCCAAAATAAGTAAATATACCAAAGCTTCAAATCAAGCCTCTCAATTCCAATGGGAGAGATCAGGAGAGTGGAAAGCTTGCAGAGTGGGAGGTAGAGATGGATTGAAAGATGAAGACAGCGAAGATGAAGACGGAGAGAAAAAAACGCAAGCAGAGCTGATAAGACCTTCGGCAGAGGAAGTGTCGTTCTCTGCCGATCCCCAGTGGATTTCCCAGCATCCCATTCTTCCCCTGCTGCAGGATGTAACCTCGTGTGGGAATACGTAAGGAATGTGGCCCCTTTTGTTTAGCGTGTGATAGGCTCCTGGTTGGCGGTCATTTGTGTGTCTTATGTGTGACAGGCTCCAGGCTTGGCAGAGGCTGATCGGAGCAACACTCAACAGTCCTTTCTCGGTAAGACCCTCCTAGGAAAACAATGACTGGTGTTATGGCTGCTATCTCTCAAAGCCCCTCCCTGGCATTTGGAGCTCTTTCTGGGCTCTTAACATGGTTCATGTTCATATTCAAGATGAAACAAAAGGCTTAGACAAAAGCTATTTCCCTACCTATTGTCTGATGCCCCCCTAAAGCCTGTTAAATGGACATAAATACTCTAGCAAAAAGTAGATGGCACTTAAATCCTTTAAAACAACTGGACTGTTCTATAGATTCATTAATTTTGCATGCAGACCACAATATGCCAGGTTTAAATCAGATCTGCCTCATTGCCATTAAAGGTAGCTATTATGCTGTTTCATTTTCAAGACGTTCATTTAATGCTACAATGTTAGGTGCTCATACTAAAAATGGGCAAAGATTCCATTCAGTAGGTTCATTTATGTCCGAGTAATCCAGAGCTCAGTCTGCAGGTTGCTCTAAAAACGTTTGGGTTTCAGACAGTTTTTTCCACCCTTAAGATTTTGTGACATCACAAAGTCGCAAAACTCCTTCTACATGGTCATTTTGGAGCCAAGCGTTTGATGCTGGAGCTCCATATCTTCCCCCTGAGAAAGCAAAACAAGGATATAAAATAGAGAAAGACAATAAGAAAGAAAAAAAAATGAGAAAGAAATAAGACAAATCAGAGAGGTGGGGAAATAGATTTTTAAATCGTTTCGCTTTAAAGGGGACATATATATGAAAAATCCACTTTAACAGTGTTTTTGAACATATATTTTGGTAACCTGAGTGTCTACCAACCCACAAAATGTGAAATAAACCCACCCAGTGCTTTGTTTGTGGTCTGCATAAGTCTTACAACACAGGGTCTGCATAAGTCTTACAACACAGAGAAAAATGCTTCGTTTCAAATGTGCTCTCCTTGTGACATCACAGTGGGATTCTGGTATCTCCACCCATGGACTCCACACCCCAAGCCTAGAGAAAAACTTTTGCGCAGATCCGTCCATACATCGGTAGAAAGTACGTAACATTTTGATAAATTCATTAATTTTCTTGGGTTACGAGACGTCAACATGGCGACCACACTCAGAACTTTCATATGGCACCTAATTTGGCCGATTACAAGCTTCCGTTCACTGTTCCCAGCCAATAAGAGCCTGAGTTAAAAGGCGGTGTCTGCCTCTATTGTGACGTCTCTACACCCGGCTAATTGCACAGGACTATGCCAATGACGGACGTTTCTCGTAGCCGATGAAACTCGGAAGTAGACCTGGTTGGGAATCACAGACCTACACCAACGTCTTCTTACCAGACCTTTTTGATTGCCACACTTATTTCTAAACTTCTTTCAAATAACGACACTCCATTTTTTCCCTTTCTCTCAAGGCCATCCATACAAGCTCAGAACAAAAGGATATATATTTTTTGAACACCTTCGGATCCATTTGCCCAAGGCATTAACAAAAGTACAGCTCTTAAAGGCCTTTAAAAAGGAGTTCTGTAAAACTGTCTTGGACGATCTCGGTTGCAATAAAACGTCTTACACACAAAGACCAGTTAGGCTTGAGGCTACACCCTGCACTTGACTCGCTACCTTGTGAAGAAAGCAATGAAGGAAACATTATTTCTTCAAGAGAGCATATTGAACAGGGAAGACAAGGCCAGGAACAAGGCAAAGTTAATTTTATTGAAGTTTCTTTTCTTTTTTGTGTAGCCCTCATGTTGACAGAAGAAAAAAATCCAGCTTTTATTAAGAGTCTTTTTTTCTGAAAGTACAGTATTAAACACAGTGATAAAAGCACATTTTAGCAGTCAGGACTTTGATCAACTGATGTACGTTAAAAAGATCCTTCGCTGACCGACACGATGATACTGAAAAGAGGGTCTCATATCTCCAAATAAAAGGGAATAAAGTTCATTATTACCTTTTGGCACAGAGGAGTAAGAAAAGAGTTATGAGTAAAAATGTCAGCCAATATTCTTTTTTTACCTCTTACTCCAAAGAACAAGTTAAACACATGTTGAAAACTCATAAAGTGACAAAACGGTCATCACATTAAAAACAGTTCATTTACAGTACAGCATTTTTTGGATGAAATGAATCGTCATTCATTCTTTTCTTTAAAAATCGACCACATCTTTGGTTCAACCCCCAGTTTATAGAAGCGCAAACACTAAATATGAAAAATACAGGCCAAGAGATGTAGGACTGTACCCTAAGAACCTTCAACATACACCAGAATAATATGTTTGATATGTTTCACTTCTGCACAGTTGAAAGTATCCCTGCTGTTTGGAGGTGAATATTCCTCTGTTACTTGTTAGACACAACCTCAGTTCCCACAAGAACATTTCACCATGACAATGAAGGTCTTTTTTATTTTTATTTTAAATCAACCTTTTAAACTTTATGTGAAACACTAGATCCTTGTAGCTTAGCAAAAGTAGGAAAGTGCTCTCTGTATATGCAAACACAGGATTGCTTAACACAACATATTTGTATTGTATACCAATGTCTGCTTGGACTTCACTATGAGATATAAAAAAAAAGAAAAAACTTTCAACAGACACAAATGTGTTAACCACAAATCGTCACCAAGGACAGGAAGACTGACAGACCCTTTTAGCGAACACTTTTTTTTTGTATGTTTAGACGTCACCTTGGTTTTAATATAGGGCTGTTTTATAATAGCAGAGTCGGGACCAAGGCTGTTTTTCTTTTTATCTGAACCGGTGACGATGAGTCAGACACGGAGGTGGGACAAAACAGAACTAAAGAGAAACCCAGGGACACACTTTACACTCATTTGAACTGCCTGTCCATACAGCCAGACAGGTCTCTGCACAGCTTGCATGTACAGATACTGTATATTCTTAAGTATCAGAAGAGGCTTATTCCACTCAAAGGGAAAGTCTATGCTCAACTGATCACCAAGGCTTCACTGCAAACGTAAAATTAGGACAGACAGCAAAGAAACTGCAGATATGTGAGTCCTAAAATCTTGACCTGCTTGTAGTTGCACCTTCCGAGAACTACAACACAGGAGGATGTTGCTTGCTTTGTTATCCTTCTGATGACGAAAAAAAACCTCAAATGTAAGAAAGGTTTCAGAAGAAAAGCATGTGATGTACATTCATATCAGTCCTACACCTTTTTTTTTTTTTTTCCTCCCACGGGGTGTGAACTTCTCAGTGTGGTGCTACAGCGAGTCGACGCTGCGGTCAGTCACACAGGAAACTGAGAAGGCAGACGACCTCACATCCTGCCTGAGCTTTGGAAGACACACTTCCTCCTTTCAAAAAAAAAAACCAACAAAAAAAAAAACCCAGCAAGTATGAAAGAGCTTTCATGTGAAGGCAGTGGTGCTGTGCTACAAGATGAGCAATGAGATAATATGTTTGTCTGCAGACATGTAAAGCCAGCAGGTGTGCACTGAGATGTCTCTGTTTTGAAAAAAACAAAACGTGATCACTGTGATCTTTGGAGGGAAGTTACATTCACACAAAAAAAAAATCAAGTCCAAAAAAAAAAAAAGGAAATGACAAAGCAGTGTGATTACTCAAGAGGCATAGTTTCCTAGTTTCCATGCCTGAAATGAGTTCAAAAACAAGTGAAACAAAGGGGTGAACTCCAGCATCATACACACCGTCATAATGGCTTTAAATTTAACCTGAGGCCCGGAGGATTGTTTGCCAGCAGGCACCTTCTTTTCACTGCCTTTGTGGTAGTAAATACTTCAAGGCAAAAAAGATTTGTAGAGGCAGACATATCTTTTTTTTGGTGTCATTTAGAAAAAAATCCCCTGTGACTTTCAAAACGATCTGAATAAGGAGGATAGCTGTGCATCCTGATCGCACCTTTAAACTGGCAGTGAAACAGATGAGGCACAGCAGCAGCTTTGATGCACTCACGGAACAGTCTGTTTGCTAATATAACTGAAAAATATCCTCCCACAACTCTATTATATACTGACAAATATCGCATAGATATCTCCCGTACAGTCTCAAGGCCAGACATCAGGCGTTTACAGAACACTGCTACACTTGTGCAGGAGAAGAACAATAGCTGTGTGGGCTCAGCAGTCTCCGTTTGTTCACTTCAGTCTGTGCCTGAGCAGCCAGCCAGCCATCCTGGTTGCCATCAGGGCTTCTTGGCGGCGGTTTTGGCTTTCCCGTTGGGTCCCGTTTTGATCTGGGTCATCTCCACATCTGTCAGGGTGTCATGGGGAAGGCTTGAGCGCATGCGTTCGATGGTCTTCTGGTACGTTGCCCTCTCCTGCTCCAGAGTGCGGATCATGTGCTTCATTTTGCTCTCTCGAGAAAGGAAGTTCTCCACGTTCGTCTCCAGCGTCTGGATCTTCTGCCGCGCAGCCTGGAAGGACAGCGATTGCACATTCAGTGAACACAGGGTATGATGCAAAGACACATGTTGGGATCGAGAGTTCAATTAAACACACACACACACACACACACAAAAACAAAAACTACACATTATCAGAACTCATTAGAAGTCAGCACTGGTGTGACTTTGGGACAGACGCAGAGCACAGAATGTAAACAGAAGTGTGATCAAACACAATCTTTCTGTTACAAAAACAAAAACAAATCACTTTCTAGATGTTGTAGATACATTCATCCAGCAATAGTCTGACAAGAAACTACTAATTTAAAATGTTATGAGTATGCACATACAGTATCTACAGCCAATCCTTTTTGTCTTACTATCATGAACACTCAGCCTTTAACTTGTGTTTTAGTGCCATCTACAGGCAGTCTGAGAAACTGTCAGCAGACACCTCAGTGGATCTTTAAACAATGTGGCTAAACATTCATCAGGTCTTCAAAATAATTCCCTCTAATGTGGAGATGGGACACGTGTGTGTAGATCTGAGTGTAAATGTGATTCTTTACTTTCTTACCTGAAGTTTTTCCAGCAGGTCCATGTTCTGTTTCTTTAACTGTGCATTCGTCTTTTCCACTTTGTCGAGGCGGTCTGAGTCATCGAGCAGCGGCCCCGGATCCAGCATCTCATCCTGCAGGACGTGGTACTCCACCTCATACGCATGCAGCTGTTTAGAGATGTCCATCTCCATAACCTGGAAAACGACACAGAGAGAGACGGATGACATCAAATGACAAGTCGTTGTGGTATTTGAGCTTGTATAGCACTTATTAGTCTTCTGACTGCTCAAAGCTCTTTTACACCGCATGTCATACCTACACATTCACACACTGATGGCAGAGGCTGCTATGTACAGTGACCATCAGAAGTAACTAACCCCATTCAAATTAAGTAACATTCTTTCATAACAAAGTGAAAGATTTACAAGTTGTTTCTTAACCTCAGTCTCAACTGTTCTTACTCAAACAGGATTCATCATGGTTACTGGAGTGTAGTAATTTCCCATGATGAATATCATTCTGTTTTAATTCATCTTCATTTTGCAGAATTACTCACAATCAAGTCCTAACAAAACACAACCAACTTAAAAAAAATAAAAAACATTGTGATGATAAATGGGCTGAAGAGAGAATGGGTGATTGTTGCCAAACATATACAGCAATATTTATTTTTGAGGGTCATGCAAGTCATCAATATTATCTCTAAATACTGCATTTTTTCTTCCATATATATATATATATATATATATATACAATAATAACTTTATTTATATAGCACCTTTTAAAAACACAGGTTAACAAAGTGCTTTGACAAACTAAACCAAACACAGAAGAACATAAACAACAGCAAGAACATGACAAATGCAAAATACTAAAAATAATTAAATACAATTCAACAGAAAAGAACCCATAGTGCACGATACCCAACAGACATATATAACCCGACCATCACAAGAACCATCATAAGAACCCTCTATTCATATATATTATATGAATAGAATCCTATTATCATTATTTTGGCGATAACTCTAAAAGTTGGATGTGTTTTTATTTGTTGTCTAATCAAGATTTGTTGATCCTTTAAATCCCTTTCCTTAGTTTCTCATGGAGAAAGGAGGTGTGCAAGTGGGATTTCAAACATTGAAAGTATTCCTAGAAATCCCAAAGTAAATAGAGAGATTTTATGTTTAAAGTTAATTCTATTTGTGAGGACCTGACATTCAAATAATTCCATGTGTGATTCGATGTTGAGTGAGGAGTGTGTATGATGCATAATGATTCACAGAGGACATTGTTTCAAGTGTCAATATGGGACTCCATCTCAAGCTTTCAAACTTCCCACTGTACCTTTGCAATGGTCTGCTCCATCTGTGTGGGAGTGAGGGTGGGAATTGTAGTTTTCAGAAAGTCCACAATGCTCTCAAAGCTGTCACACTCCACTATCTCCCTCTCATGGTTGCTCAGCAGGCAGAGGGCCACTTTAAAGATCACGCCGGTGCCTTGGATGAATACAAAATCTAGAAAACAAAACACACAAAACACATCAAATCACAGAAATAATCAACCTACACTTCTCGTAAAGCTTTACTTATCACGAGGCTATTTTAATGGCATCCTCTTTTATAAATAGCAAATTGTGGTGATAAGCCTTTTCTGTTTGAGCAAACACAGGAAGCGTCATTCTAAAAATATACCAAAGATGCGGGAGACGAAGTTGAGGGGGAACTGTGAGGCGAACAGAGTGAGGAACCACGGTGCCGCGTAGAGGCTGGGGCAGATCTCGTGCTCCTCGAAGTGATTGTACAGCTCCCGATGGTAGTCGTGTAACAGTCTGGAGAGCTGGTACATCTGAATCTGGGAGAAAGAATCCACGAGCATGACAAAACTCAAACAGATGGTACACACAGATACAGGCCTAAACATGTCGTGCCAGAACAAACTTGTAAATCTGGATCTGAGGAGTAACACAGGGCTACCTAAAAATGACAAGCTAGCAGAGGAACTCTCCCCCAAGCAGGGAGCTCTGTCAGAGTTACCAGTGTAGTGTTGCAGACTTGCTCAAATATGCATCAAAGCCAAGAGTCTGTTAAGCACTACTTACTAGCGAACAAGGCATTACAGTGATTCTGACAAGTGCTACAGAGAAATGCACGCACACAGGACAGAAGAAGAAGAAGAAGCAGAAGTTAGCCTGTGCTAAAATTAGACTGTTATCAGTCCAACCGTTTCCTGACTGTTACCAAGAAGACAAGGAACACCTTTACCTCTTCGTGCTGCACAGAGAGAACACAGCTCAAATTCCTCTTTTCTTTGCAACCTTTGTATGAGTCTTTAAAGAACAAAACCGCAGTGTAGAGTGAACCAAGAGGCCGGCTGCTCGGCTAAATGGTTACCTGATGTAGATTAAACATTACCACGCCTGCTGATGCTTTAACCCTGGTGAGGTCAGCTGATGTTTAACTGAAGCTAACAGAGCAGGCATGCAGGTGTGGTTTGAAGAGGAGGAGGGGACATTTTCACTTCTGTTTGCTAACTTTTAACAAGCACTAAACTTCTCACAGAAGTCACATGACAGATGATATGAAATAATCCAGAATGCTTGTGTGTTACAAATCGTTTCTTATAAGCTGTAAAAACATTGCACTTTATTGTGCACTATTAAAATGAACTCCACTTTGTATAGAGAGCAGGAAGCCCTGAGAAGCAGTAAGTAAGTAAGTAAGTAAGAAAAACATTCTCGTGACGCATATCCTTAGTGTGGTCTTCAGTCTTTTAATTGCACTCTTTGGTTAATGATTTAATGTAAAAAGTTTTTTTGGGCAGAATAATTGCATTTTTTTCTTCTTTTTTAAAAAAAGTTTCTATAATTTATGAAACAGATGGGGGAAATGATTTTTGTAGCTCCTTTTTTTTTTTTTAGTTAATTAGAAAACAAGTGGAAGGAAAAAGTTTTAGGAGGTGAATTAAAATATTTTGTCTAGGATCTTTTTTTTGTTAATAAGCGGTTAGTGATATAAAAGTCATATTGACAAGATGATGCTGCATGTATGCACATTGTATCTAGAGCAGGTTGCAGATTCAAAAATCCACAAGAATGATTTTTGACAGCTGAAGGATTTTGAGAAAATGTAGCACTTCACCCTCTAGTGGTTGTAGTGAGTATTGCAATAACAAAAAATATAATATTCTTAATAATATATATTTTAAGTGACATTTTAAAAAAATCTTTTTTGTAAATATATAAGCTTTACAGACGGTAAAGAAAAACCATCAGATTTATTTGAAGACTTCTTTTGAGGAGTCTTTGCGTGATTGTATCTCTAATGACAATATGTACAAAAATGCTTTAATAATCTCAACCAAAAAATGTTTGTAGGGAACCAGGACCATGTTATTTCAAAGTCTTACAAAAGCTGCAATTTGTTTTGGAATTAATTTTTTTCAACTGATAAAGTCTGATGTCTTAATTATCTCAAAGGTCATAAATGTATAGGATTCCAAAGCAAATATTTGATCACAAAGTAATTAGATGGATCATAGTGTAATGGCTCATCAGTCTGTTTATATACTGACCTGTAGAGAGACCATGTCCGGTCTGTACTGCTGCCTGATGCCGAGGTCATACATGAGGAACTTCAACATGTCAAAGGCCTGCTCTTCACTCATGTGCAGCAGCAACACCCCGGCTACAAAGCTGATACCCTGGCAGTAGCCAACCTGCGCAGCACAACAAAAAAAGAAGGAAAGACGTACCACCGGTTTTATGACATTCATGCAATTCATCTTTACAGTGATGCACAATGGGGGAAAGAAAGGGTTTTTAACAATGTACCTCTGTATCCAGCAGAGAGTAGGCTTTCAGGAGGTTGTAGAGGGAAAGCTGCCCTGCACCCAGCTGGGTGGAGAAGTACTGGTGGGTGGGGAAGGTCCGGCCTGAGGGAGACATTTTTATTTTATTCTGTCATCATTTCTCTACTTATCTCATGAATTGCCAAAATACATAAAAATAACAACTTTTGTTCATGCACTTGTCCTCTAAGTGCATTATCTCTAATTATTAAGGCAAATATAAATGGAATAAAAAAGTCCAATTCTGTCCCTTTTCTTTCCAAGACAACAAAGAGACTTTTTCTACAGTTGTGTGCATACCTAAGTCCACCAGAATTGCGTGCTGCTGAGCGGTGAGCTGTTTCAGCAGGTCATGGTAGAGGGTGTCGGGGGCCTGCTGGCGCTGGGGGAGTCTGTGACGCAGCCGATGCTGATGGGAAAGGAGCAACCAGACATCCCCACGCCTGCTCTTCGGAACACCTATACACACACACACACACAGATAACACACGCTCAGGACCTCACATGTCACATGTATTGAAAATAGATTTGAAGATACACAAATATACAGGCATGCCTTCACTAAATGTGCACGCATACACTTCTTCTCACCTTGGCAGAGAACACGATACATCTCCTCCTTGTCTTGTGGGACTGTCGTTCTGCCCGGGGCGGTCAGTTTTCTCTCCCATAATGCCTGCACATCTTTAGAGAACTGCCCCACTTCCTGGTAGTCCAGCTTTATCTTGCGGATGTGCAGCTCATCTCTGCTCGCTACAACAAAAAAAAAAGAGATGATTGAACATAATTCTAAAACATTATGTCGATGAAGATTCTCTTGTCCCTCCAGGAAATGAAGACCAAATGCCAACAAAAAGTGGACTGTAAACCCCTTTGTTTCTGCTTTTATAAAATACGAGGCAGCTGATTAAAAGACACCAGAATTTAAGAGCAATTACGCGTATAATCCCTCAACCTTTTAGACCAGTTACTATAGAAAGGTACTTCAATACAAACCACAGTTCCCATATTAACACCAAAGACACATCCTTATTATTGTGAAGGCACGAGAAAGCGACACAATGAGAGATGAAAGAGAAATACAAAGGACAATATTTACAAAAGACACATTAAGTATTATAAAGCCCCTGAGCATGCAAACAAAAGAAGCTGAATTGAATGAATAGAAAACCTATAACCCCCAGAATCATGCAAAACATCTATCTGCCTATTGCTTACCTTCTATTGAAACCGTTTATTCAGAGTTAGGTCCTCAGACCAGCATTTGGTGTCATAGTAACAAACAAAGGGAAGAGATGTGTTGGTAGAATAAAAAATATAAAGGCTACACAGAACAGCTAAATCCCCAGAAAGAAAAAAATCTGTTTGGCTTTATCTCCTTAGTTTCATTTCAGGGTGATACATAAACATTACATGCCTTTCTTAGTCTATAGTTTGAGATGTGAAGCAGTGTTTATGATGCCACTAATCATTTTCCATAATTAGACCTTATTTTACTATCTGTAAATAGCCTACTGTAAATGTATTCTTATGAGCTTGGGACAGGTGAGTAACATGAGCGCCCTCTGCTGGGGCCCCTGCAGACTTGAGTAGTCTTGTCTAAGTACCCCTATGGCAGGTTAATGAGTAATAAACTCCTCTAAAACCTATTGAAATAAGTTTGTCTTTCAATTGTAAAAGTACTATTTATCAATGGGTTATGTTTGAGATTTAATTTCAAAATGTAATATCAAACATTTTTCGTGGTGATATTGGTTTACTATTGAGTAATCTCAGTTTAGCAAGTTAATATGCTTTGCTAGCTAAAAGCGCAGCTAGCTTAAAATCGCGGCTAGCTTGTTAACCTACAGTTAGCTAAATTATTTGTTTCTCTGTTTAAGCAATGTTTGAAGCTCACTACTGCCAGAGTGTCTGCGGGAGAGTTCATATGTTTCTGTTATCAGAATTAAAGAGTTGAATGGTGATACTCGATATATATATATCGATATGTATTTTATTAACAGTGAAAACACATGGAAAAATAAACTACCTGTTTGTGAATTTAAAAAGTAATATTATAAAATAAAAATGTTCCTTAAATACAATAAAATAGAGAGAGAGGAGGAGCAGGGTTAAGAGGGACAGACAGTCAGTCATCATCAGTGAGATGAGAAAAAGGTGACCTGGCACCTCTGTAATGTTATTTTAATTCAACATAAACTATATCGATATTAACGATATTGTCTTACCCTGTATCTTGTTTGAAAATATATCGATATATCTTAAAAACTCGATATATTTCCCAGCCCTATTAAAGACGTGTTGGTGCCAAAAGTAAAGGTACTAGGAACCTGGTTCATCACACAACGATGAACGATAACTACCGCTATGCATTTGCAATCTTCCACTGTTATGTTTTACAAGGTGTTTACTGTTTACTGTGTAATAAAGCAGCTAATTTATTCTCCCAAATGGCTTTCACTATCTCTGCTTAATTCCATCCGTCCTCCTATCTGTTTACTCCCTCTTCAAAGACAAATAGTTATAATAAGAGCAAAACAATAGTTTAACAACCAGGACCATTAGAGGGTGCTATTTCCAAATGCTAAATGCGGTAATTTCATTTAAACTCAATTATAACTTGAGACCCCCCCCCCCCCAATACAAGAACAAAAATAATTTAAATGTCTTTTTTAGTTTCTGCCTGCCGCTACTTCTTTGTGTATGTATGCAAAACCAAAACACTGCTCTAAATAAAGCTGTGCTCCAGAGTTCATAACCAAGATTGTAGATTTGGCTCGCTCAAAATAAACAGTAATGACAGTGTGCGGCTTCCTCTGAGCCTTCCATTCCTCTCAATAGAGCTGTAGTAAGAGAAATCAACACTTTCAGTGTTCGAGTGTGAGATGAAGACTAAAGAAAATGAAAAAGTTTGAACCGACATAAATGTCTTAACAACCTGAACAACGAGACCCATTGTTAGCTGAACCAACGAAACCAACCCCGTGACCAATTATAAATACCACGTCAGCCTGCAGAGAAACAAATACACTAAACAGAGATGAAACAAGATGTTCTTCATATTTATTGTTCATGTGACCAAAGTAAGGATTCGTTGAGGGCAATTATAAATCTTAATGTGCACTGAGTGACTCCAACTTACCCTCCAGCCTCTGGTTCTCCTTCTCCATACGCAGCAGGAGGATCTGTTGGTGGATGGCAGTCTTCCAGAGGGTCCGGTAGTCAGCGCTCGTCTTCTTAGGCCTTTCTCCAGTTAGGGGGGCGCCTACTGAAGGCAGAAGGCGCCCCAACGGATCCAGGGTTGAATTCAAGACGCAAGGTGAGAGAGGCAACAGCTCCCTGCCATGAGAGTGGTCTAAAAACACATCATGATAAAACAGGTAGAAGTTATGTGTACTTAATATACTAACAAAATCTATAAAGTACATATTTTAACTTTTGGCACATCTGGTGTACCTAAAAGTCAGATTATGTTTTCTGTAACGACTGCTGAATATCTCCTCTCTTCTACCAAGAAAATAAAGCTGTGCACCATGAGTTATATGTATTGCTTATTCATACATATTTGTATGAACAATTAACCCGACTACACTGTGTACTATAAAAAGAAATGTCCACATATATTTATCACCGACTCTAGTTAGCCTTCAAGCCTCATTTAGCTTATTCTTCTTTTGTTATACATCATATTACCATGTTGTTGAGTCCTGCCTGTTGTTTAAAGAGGCAGCTTAAAGAGATATTAAGGCCTTAGATGTGGGAATAATCTGCTAGCTCCTTTTTTAAGCTCCCTCTGGGTAAAGAATTTGATCTAGGAGCCAAGAAAACCGGCCATGAGAACAGGTAGGAGGATCACTTTCATGAGCTCCTTTATCTGTGTTTATCTGACAAAGATGATTTTGGAAAGTTCTCTCTTCATACTACCCTCACTGCTTCTCCCATATACAGTATGCATGTGATTTTTAAAGTCACACCTTTAAGAATAGAAACTTTCCACAAGACTCTTCTTTGTGCCTTGTACTCATTTTCTATGCACCTGGTGGATTATTCAGAGCGTATACATTGTGCATCATGTTGTGCCGCCCTTCAACTGCGTGCAGGATTGTGTTACCTGTGTCCTGCATGGAGGCAGACGGCTTGTTCATGGGTGAAGCGACCCTCAGGAAGATCTTCTGTCTCCAGGAGACCCTGCGTGGGGTCGGAGGGAGACCTGCACTCACTGAGTCGCTGCTGCAGCCGGACAGCGTCCTGTTCCTGCTTTCCCCATTGCTGCGAGAGAGAAGCACACGCGTCACAGACACCCAATAAACAAGTTAGGTATCTTCTTACACAAACACACTTCCAGAAGCTTTCACAAATGCAAGCGCACACACACATACACACACACACACTTAAGTACATTAACACACTCAGAGACATCCCAGGATACTTAATGCTATAATAATAGCTTCTCATCAGCAAAGCGTGATGTAATAAGAAACAGTCAGGATGAACTTTGAACATACAAAGGATTGACTGACTTCAAATGTTCATGTTAATAAAGCAGAGAGTACTGTTGTAGGAGACAGTATGTTTAGTTGCAACAAACGGCCCCGGCTCGAGGTGCATGCATGCTTGTTTCATTTCCTGGAAAAAAAAAAGAAATCTGCTTTTGTTAATGTAGAAGAAGACTTTGTGTTTCTTGGCTGAAGAATATCAAGTTCACTGCCTCACTCTACTCATGTTTCACCTTCATCAGAGCGATATTCAGACACATCTATTACACAACAATAGAGACACTTTTAAAAACTTGGCAAGTACAATTTAAAAAAAAGGGGGGGAAAAAAAGATCCCAAATGAATCCAACAACAACCAAAATCAAGTGCATGGTCATTATGTGGAGCAGCTGCAAAGGTTTAGAGAAACAAACCTACAATTTGTGTAAACATACGAGCAAAGTCGGTAGAAAACAGGTGGATGAAATGTAGGGGAAAGGCCAGCGTCTCTTTATTTCACTTATTTTTTTTAAACCTGCATCCTGGTGCACCATGCAGTAACCACCTGCCATACAGCATAACTAGACAAACTGGTTTTATATTTTGCAGGATGACTTGTTTTTACTTGTATGGCAAAAAAATCAATCAAACAAAAACAAAAAGATGAAAAGAGGTTTCACAACGTCCA